>NC_057801.1:596477399-596483051 GCF_018294505.1 Triticum aestivum | reverse complement strand
TTTCCTTCCTCCCTCCTTCCTCTTCCTTCCCTCTCCCTCTCCAAATAGGAAAGGGAGGAGTCCTACTCCCGGTGGGAGTAGGACTCCCCCCTTGGGCACGCCTCTCCCCTTGTCCGGCCCCTCCTCCACTCCTTTATATACGGGGGAGGGGGGCACCCCATACACACAACAATTGATCCCTTGGATCTCTTAGCCGTGTGCGGTGCCCCCCTCCACGATAATCCACCTTGATAATATCGTAGCGGTGCTTAGGCGAAGCCCTGCGTTGGTAGAACATCATCATCGTCACCACGCCGTCGTGCTGACGGAACTCTCTCTCAAAGATCGGCTGGATCAGAGTTCGAGGGACGTCATCGAGTTGAACGTGTGCAGAACTCGGAGGTGTCGTGCGTTCAGTACTTGATCGGTCTGATCGTGAAGACGTACGACTACATCAACCGCGTTGTGCTAACGCTTCCGCTTTCGTTCTACGAGGGTACGTGGACACACTCTCCCCTCTTGTTGCTATGCATCACCATGATCTTGCGTGTGCGTAGGAAATTTTTGAAATTACTACGTTCCCCAACAGTGGCATCCGAGCCTAGTTTTATGCGTAGATGTTATATGCACGAGTAGAACACAAGTGAGTTGTGGGCAATATAAGTCATACTGCTTACCAGCATGTCATACTTTGGTTCGGCGGTATTGTTGGATGAAGCGGCCCGGACCAACATTACGCGTACGCTTATGCGAGACTGGTTCTACCGACGTGCTTTGCACACAGGTGGCTGGCGGGTGTCTGTTTCTCCAACTTTAGTTGAATCGAGTGTGGCTATGCCCGGTCCTTGAGAAGGTTAAAACAGCACTAACTTGACAAACTATCCTTGTGGTTTTGATGGGTAGGTAAGAACGGTTCTTGCTCAGCCCGTAGCAGCCACGCAAGACTTGCAACAACAAAGTAGAGGACGTCTAACTTGTTTTTGTAGGGCATGTTGTGATGTGATATGGTCAAGACATGATGCTATATTTTATTGTATGAGATGATCATGTATTGTAACCGAGTTGTCGGCAACTGGCAAGAGCCATATGGTTGTCGCTTTATTGTATGCAATGCAATCGCCCTGTAATTGCTTTACTTTATCACTAAGCGGTAGTGATAGTCGTAGAAGCAATAGTTGGCGAGACGACAACAATGCTATGATGGAGATCAAGATGTCGTGCCGGTGACGATGGTGATCATGACGGTGCTTCGGAGATGGAGATCACAAGCACAAGATGATGATGGCCATATCATATCACTTATATTGATTGCATGTGATGTTTATCTTTTATGCATCTTATCTTGCTTTGATTGACAGTAGCATGATAAGATGATCTCTCACTAAATTTCAAGATAAAAGTGTTCTCCCTGAGTATGCACTGTTGCCAAAGTTCGTCGTGCCCAGACACCACGTGATGATCGGGTATGATAAGCTCTACGTCCATCTACAACGGGTGCAAGCCAGTTTTGCACACGCAGAATACTCAGGTTAAACTTGACGAGTCTAGCATATGCAGATATGGCCTCGGAACACTGAGACCGAAAGGTCGAGCGTGAATCATATAGTAGATATGATCAACATGGTGATGTTCACCATTGAAAACTACTCCATTTCACGTGATGATCGGTTATGGTTTAGTTGATTTGGATCACGTGATCACTTAGATGATTAGAGGGATGTCTATCTAAGTGGGAGTTCTTAAGTAATATGATTAATTGAACTTTAATTTATCATGAACTCAGTCCTGATAGTATTTTGCAAATTATGTTGTAGATCAATAGCTCGCGTTGTTGCTTCCCTATGTTTATTTTTATATGTTCCTAGATAAAAACTATGTTGAAAGATGTTAGTAGCAATGATGCGGATTAGATCCGTGATCTGATGTTTATCCTCACTGCTGCACAGAAGAATTATGTCCTTGATGCACCGCTAGGTGATAGACCTATTGCAGAAGCAGACGTTATGAATGTTTGGCTAGCTCAATATGATGACTACTTGATAGTTTAGTGCACCATGCTTAGCGGCTTAGAATCGGGACTTCAAAGACGTTTTGAACATCATGGACCATATGAGATGTTCCAGGATTTGAAGTTAATATTTCAAGCAAATACCCGAGTTGAGAGATATGAAGTATCCAACAAGTTCTATAGCTAAAAGATGGAGGAGAATTGCTCAACTAGTGAGCATGTGCTCAAATTGTCTGGGTACTACAATCGCTTGAATCAAGTGGGAGTTAATCTTCCAGATAAGATAGTGATTGACAGAGTCCTCCAATCACCATCACCAAGTTACTAGAACTTCGTGATGAACTATAGTATGCAAGGGATGATGAAAACGATTCCTGGGTTCTTCGTGATGTTGAAATCGACGAAGGTAGAAATCAAGAAAGAGCATCAAGTGTTGATGATCACTACAAGAAATATGTCAACTAGTGACCTTTTGTCAGTGACCCTGGAAGAATTGTTCATAGATCTATGACCATTTCAGACCAATTGGTCAAAAGCTATTTGGGGGGCTCCAAGCCCTAAAGCATTGCGACCATTTTGGTCAGAAAGGTCATAATTTCCTTACACGAAATGGTCACAAAGCAAACAGTGCTAGTCCGCTGCCTTATTACTAGTTGTTAAAGACCAATATAGATGGTCATAGCCTTGTAGATTGTGGTGGGTTGTGATGACTAGGCACCATCTCATCAGTTTTGCCTATGTGTCATGTCCATGTGGCAGTTTTTGCCCTAGGTTGTGAAGCAACCTATATTTTTGTTATTCCAAAAATTCCCAAAAAATTCTCATAAATGTTTTGGATCGTATCTTCATCAAATATGTCAAAACATTCCTTGCCTAGTTCAAAAATAATTTCAAAATATTCATTTTCCTATTCTGTTCGGAGTAGCACTTTGTGAAGGAAGTACCACTTTGGCATGTCCAAATGGTATCCATTTTCTACAGTGCTTTCCTATGCCCAAATAAACATCCTCCACCAAATGCCAGCTCAATCCATTCATTATTTTGAGCCCAGCTTCAACATTCATATTTATGTCCAGTGTGGTACTTTGTAAAGCAAGTACCACCTAGGCTCCTCCTTTTGAGGTGAAAATTTGTGAAGACAGTCTTCTTAGTAACTGATCATCCTCAGCCAAAACTCACGCCCATTAGCCATGTGCATTTCCCGTACCGCAAATCAAACACTTGGCTGCTTATTCATGTTTGAGCATCGATCGGTCTCCTCGTGAGAATCTTATGTTGTGATTTTCTTCCTAGCACCTACCTGGGGAGTGCCCAACCCACTAGACATGCCTAGGCCTCCCAGAACACATGGCAATGCCACGGTCACGCGGTGACCATGCGGCGGGCATGCGAGCTTACGCGCTCTAGTGTTGGGGCCCTCGGCCACCGTCCAAACCTCGATGTCTCGCCATTAAACCATGTATTTCTGATTAAACAGATACTTATTTACCTAGAAATGATTTTTGGAAAAAATAAAGAGCAAACTACGAGGTAGCTACAGTTCAAATTTGACCCGCTTCCAGCTGAATCGGCGGAAATTTGTCTTTTTCACGAGAGGTGGATCAAAACTTTTTACACCCCAACCATTTTGTCAATTGTGCATTAAATATGGCCTAGTATTTTAGAAAAATGATTTGGTCCAATTTTGCAACAAATATTTGGGAGGTCCTTCACAAAAAACCTCTTTTGGGGCACTCGAAAAATAGAAAATGGTTTTTTCGTCCAAAGAAAATGAAAACTTCCTTTGGCAACATTGTTTGCCATTCCAATATGCACCCTTGTGCACAATATGGGATCATTTGAACAAACTATGCCATGAATGTGGCCATAAGATTGATCATTTGGCTTGAAAGCCATGAATCTTCACACATGATAGCTCATTTCTGAGAACACTTTTTTAAAATAATTACCGTATTGCAAGTTTATTATTTTTCCTGGAAACTAGGTCACATATAATGACACAATGCGGAGGTTTCCCAATTTTTTGATTTTTTTTGATTTTTTTATGCCCGTTTCAAAATGCGGGCTTGACCGTTCCTACCTAGTGGTTGAATTTTGGAAGTTTTTTGGTGTTTCTCTGATTAAATAGATACTTATGTACCCAGAAATGATTTTTGGAAAAAATAAAGAGCAAACTACGAGGTAGCTACAGTTCAAATTTGACCCGCTTCCAGCTGAATCGGCGGAAATTTGTCTTTTTCACGAGAGGTGGATCAAAACTTTTTACACCCCAACCATTTTGTCAATTGTGCATTAAATATGGCCTAGTATTTTAGAAAAATGATTTGGTCCAATTTTGCAACAAATATTTGGGAGGTCCTTCACAAAAAACCTCTTTTGGGGCACTCGAAAAATAGAAAATGGTTTTTTCGTCCAAAGAAAATGAAAACTTCCTTAGGCAACATTGTTTGCCATTCCAATATGCACCCTTGTGCACAATATGAGATCATTTGAACAAACTATGTCATGAATGTGGCCATAAGATTGATCATTTGGCTTGAAAGCCATGAATCTTCACACTTGATAGCTCGTTTTCGAGAATACTTTTTAAAATAATTGCCGTATTACAAGTTTATTATTTTTCCTGGTAACTTGGTCACATATGATGACGCAATGCGAAGTTTTTCCAATTTTTTGATTTTTTTTTTGAATTTTCTATGCCCGTTTCAAAATGCGGTCAAAACAGCGGGCTTGACCGTTCCTAGCTAGTGGTTGAATCCTGAAACTTTTTTGGTATTTCTATGATTAAATAGATACTTATGTACCTAGAAATGATTTTTGTAAAAAATAAAGAGCAAACTACGAGGTAGCTACAGTTCAAATTTTACCCGCTTCCAGCTGAATCGGTGGAAATTTGTCTTCTTCACGAGAGGTGGATCAAAACTTTTTACACCCAACCATTTGGTTAATTGTGCATTAAATATGTCCTAGTATTTTAGAAAATTGATTAGGTACAATTTTGCAACAAATATATAGTAGGTCCTTCACAAAAAAACTCATTTTGGGCACTCGAAAAAATGGAAAATGAATTTTTCGTCCAAAGAAAATGGAAACTTCCTTAGGCAACATTTGGTCAACTGAACATTAAATATGACCTAAGATTTTATAAAATTGATGTGGCCCAAATTTGCAACAAATATTTGCTAGGTTCTTCATAAAAAAATTATTTTGGGCACTCGAAAAATAATTCTCTTACAAAAAACTTATTTCGGAGAACACTTTTTTATGATATTTGCATTATTCAAAGTTTGTTATTCTTACTGAAAAGTAGGTCACACTTGATGACACAATGCAAAGTTTTTTGATTTCTATTTGTTTTTATAAATTTTCTAGGCCGTCAAATAGCAGACATGTTTTAACATCTTATTTTCAATTGATCATGACCAATTTAAATGGTCTTAAAATCATCAAAGGGGTATTGCATTTTGATTGGTCCAAAACCATCTCACGCGGATCATGGATTAGCACCGTCGGATGCGCCCAGATCCAACGGCAGCCCACACACCCCCCTCATCGCTCTCCCCCCTCCCTCTCATCCTCATCCACCCACGAAAACCCTAGCTCACTTTATCCCCATCGCCGCTCCCGCTCCCGCTCCCTTTTACCCTGCAGCCGCCTGTCTCCTC
>NC_057801.1:596148016-596163922 GCF_018294505.1 Triticum aestivum | reverse complement strand
GCTGTGGGGTCGGCTCCCCCGGCTTATAAAGGCCTGCCGGGCCTAGAGTCCTAGGCGGACACGGCCCAATAGGTCGGTTAGTTTTTTTTAAATCATTGTGCATAGAAAAACAAATAAAGGAAATACTAAACGGACTCCAAAAATCCCGAAATAAAATTTTCCCGACTTCTAAAATCAAGCCGGACAAGATGAACATTTATTTGGGGCCTAAATGCACTTTTGAAAAATGCGCATTTTTCCTAAATTCAAATAAAATAGCAATAAACTCCAAAATAAAATCATATTTGATTTTATTATCAAATCCGCAATATTTCTTTATTTTGGGAAAGTCATTTTATTCGCTCTCTCATATTTTATAATATAAATAATTGAAGATAAAATAATAAAAATCAAATTATCCTATTTTCAAAATTTGAGAAAACTCAAATATGAAAATAACGAAATCCCCAACTCTCTCCGTGGGTCCTTGAGTTGCGTAAAATTTCTAGGATCAAGCCAAAATGCAATAAAATATGATATGCAATGATGATCTAATGAATAACATTCCAAATTGAAAATTTGGGATGTTACACACGGCCACTTGTGAAAGTGAAATCTGATAGAGATAATATGATAAGATAAATATATTTTTGGTATTTTATAATATAGATGCACAAAATAAAGATGCAAATAAAAGTAGATTGAAATCTTATATGATAAAAGATAGACCCGAGGGCCATAGGTTTCACTAGAGGCTTCTCTCAAGATAGCATAAGTATTATGGTGGGTGAACAAATTACTTTCGAGCAATTGATAGAAAAGCGAATAATTATGAGATTATCTAGGCATGATCATGTATATAGGCATCACGTCCGTGACAAGTAGACCGACTCCTGCCTGCATCTACTACTATTACTCCACAGATTGACCGCTATCCAGCATGCATCTAGAGTATTAAGTTCATAAGAACAGAGTAACGCATTAAGAAAAATGACATGATGTAGAGAGATAAACTCAAGCAATATGATATAAACCCCATCTTTTTATCCTCGATGGCAACAATACAATACGTGCCTTGCAACCCTTTCTGTCACTGGGTAAGGACACCGCAAGATTGAACACAAAGCTAAGAACTTCTCCCATGGCAAGAAAGATCAATCTAGTAGGCCAAACCAAACCGATAATTCGAAGAGACTTGCAAAGATAACTCAATCATACATAAAAGAATTCAGAGAAGATTCAAATATTATTCATAGATAAACTTGATCATAAACCCACAATTCATCGGATCTCGACAAACACACCGCAAAAAGAGTTTACATCGAATAGATCTCCACAAGAGAGGGGGAGAACATTGTATTGAGATCCAAAAATAGAGAAGAAGCCATCTAGCTAATAACTATGGACCCGAAGGTCTATGGTAAACTACTCACAACTCATTGGAAGGGCTATGGTGTTGATGTAGAAGCCCTCCGTGGTGGATTCCCCCTCCGGCAGAACGCCGGCGACGGCTCCAAGATGGGATCTCGCGGATACAGAAGGTTACGGTGGCGGAAATATTTCTTCAGTGGCTCCCTAGATGTTTTCGGGGTATGTAGGCTTATATAGGAGGAAGAACTACATCGGTGGCCGCCCGAGGGGCCCACGAGACAGGGGGCGCGCCCTGTAGGGGTGGGCGCGCCCTCCACCCTCGTGGCCGCCTCAGCTGCTTCTTGACTTGCACTCCAAGTCCTCTGGATCACGTTCTATTCAAAAATCACGCTCCCGAAGGTTTCATTCCGTTTGGACTCCGTTTGATATTCCTTTTCTTCGAAATACTGAAATAAGCAAAAAAAACAGCACTACGGGTTGGGCCTCGGTTAGTAGGTTAGTCCCAAAAATGATATAATTGTGTAAAATAAAGCCCATAAACATCCAAAATAGGTAATATAATAGCATGGAACAATAAAAAATTATAGATACGTTGGAGACGTATCAAGTATCCCCAAGCTTAATTCCTGCTCGTCCTCGAGTAGGTAAATGATAAAAACAGAATTTTTGATGTGGAATGCTACCTAGCATAATTTCTCAATGTAATTTCTCTTTATTGTGGCATGAATGTTCAGATCCAAATGATTCAAAATAAAAGTTCATATTGACAAAAGAAATAGTAATACTTCAAGCATACTAATAAAAAGCAAACATGTCTTCCCGAAATAACATGGCTAAAGAAAGTTCATCCCTACAAAATCAATATAGTTAGGCTATGCTTCATTTTCGTCACACAAAGATGTTCCCAACTTCTATACCCCCGATGACAAGCCAAGCAATTGTTTCGTACTCAAATAATCTCAAATTTTTTCAACCTTCACGCAATTCATGAACGTGAGCCATGGATATAGCACTATGGGTGGAATAGAATAATGATTGGGGATTGTGTGGAGAAGACAAGAAAAGAGAAAGTCTCACATTGACGAGGATAATCAACGGGCTATGGAGATGCCCATCAATTGATGTCAACATGAGGAGTAGGGATTGCCATGCAACGGATGCACTAGAGCTATAAATGAAAGCTCAACAAAAGAAAACTAGTGCGTGTGCATCCAACTTGCTTGCTCATGAAGACCTAGGGCATTTGAGGAAGCCCATCGTAGGAATATACAAGCCAAGTTCTATAATGAAAAATTCCCAGTAGTATATGAAAGTGACAACATATGAGACTCACTATATGAAAAACATGGTGCTACTTTGAAGCACAATATATGAGACTTACTACATGAAGAACAAGGTGCTACTTTGAAGCACAAGTGTGGAAAAAGAGATAGTAGCATTGCCCCTTTATTTATTTTCTTTTCTTTTTTTATTTTTTTCTTTGGCCTTTCTTTTTTTCTTTTGGCCTTTTTTCTTTTTTTTGGGCAATGCTCTAATAATGATGATCATCACACTTTTATTGATTACAACACATGAATTACAACTTGAAACTAGAACAAGATATGACTCTATGTGAATGCCTCCGGCGGTGTACCGGGATGGTGCAATGAATCAAGAGTGACATGCATGAAAAATTATGCATGGTGGCTTTGCCACAAATACGATGTCAACTACACGATCATGCAATGGCAATATTCAAAAGTAATTCATGGCATGATGATGATAAACGGAACGGTGGAAAGTTGCATGGCAATATATCTCGGAATGGCTATGGAAATGCCATAAATAGGTAGGTATGGTGGCTGTTTTGAGGAAGATATAAGGAGGTTTATGTGTGATAGAGCGTATCATATCACGGGTTTTGGATGCACCGGCGAAGTTTGCACCAACTCTCAAGGTGAGAAAGGGCAATGCACGGTACCGAAGAGGCTAACAATGGTGGAAAGGTAAAAGTGCATAAAATCCATGGACTCAACATTAGTCAAAAGAACTCATATACTTATTGCAAAAATCTACAAGTCATCAAAAACCAAGCACTACGCGCATGCTCCTAGGGGGATAGATTGGTAGGAAAAGTCCATCGCTCGTCCCCGACCGCCACTCATAAGGATGCACAAGCCAGGTACACTTCATGTTTCAAATTTGTTACACAACTTTAACCATACGTGCATGTTACGGGACTTGCTAACTTCAACACAAGCATTCTTTAAATTCATAATCACCCAACTAGCATGACTTTAATATCACTACCTCCATATCTCAAAATAATTATCAAGTATCAAGTTGATCATAGCATCCAATTCACTTCCTATGATAGTTTTTACTATACCCAACTTGGATGCTCATCATTCTAGGATCAATTTATAACCATAGCAAATACCATGCTGTTCTAAAAGACTCTCAAAATAATATAAGTGAAGCATGAGAGATCAATAATTTCTTCAAAATTAATCCACCGCCGTGCTCTAAAAGATATAAGTGAAGCACTAGAGCAAAAACTATGAAGCTCAAAAGATATAAGTGAAGCACATAGAGTATTCTAACAAATTTCAGTCAAGTAGGTTTCTCCCAAAAGGTGTGTTACAGCAAGAATGATTGTGGTAAACTAAAAATCAAAAACTAATATAATACACGACGCTCCAAGCAAAACACATAGCATGTGGCGAATAAAAATATAGCTCCAAGTAAAGTTACCAATGAACAAAGACGAAAAAGGGGATGCCTTCCGGGGGCATCCCCAAGCTTAGGCTTTTGGCTATTCTTGAATATCTTGGAGTGCCTTGGGCATCCGCAAGCTTAGGCTTTTGCCACTCCTTATTCTGTAGTTTATGAAAGCTTTACCCAAAACTTGAAAACTTCATAACAGAAAACTCAACAGGAAATCTCATAAGCTTCGTTAGTGAAAGAAAATAAAACTACCACAAAAGGTACTGTAATAAACTCATTCTTTATTTATATTGATGTCAAACCTAATGTATTCCAACTTCTCTATGGTTTATAAACTATTTTACTAGCCATAGATGCATCAAAATAAGCAAACAACACACGAAAAACAGAATCTATCAAAAACAGAACAGTCTGTAGAAATCTGTAGCTAACGCAAATTTATCGAACCACAAAAATCCTACAAAAATAGGAGGTCCTAAACAATTTGTTTATTGAACAGAAGAAAAAAGAATCAATGCAAAAGCTCGTTTCTGTGATTTATTGAATTTTTTCTCGTGAGTGCAAAGTTTCTGTTTTTCAGCAGAATCAAATCAACTCATATCATAGGTTATCCTATAGGTTCTATTTGGCACAAACACTAATTAAAACAAGAAAACACATCTAAATAGAAAGTAGATGTAAAATTTATTACTAAACAGGAACAAAAACAAAAAACATAAAGAAAATTGGGTTGCCTCCCAACTAGCGCTATCGTTTAACGCCCCTAACTAGGCATAAAAGCGAAGATAGATCTAAGTAGTGACATCTTTGGCACTTGATTCATAGGTAGTTCGCATGATAGATTCATAAGGTAATTTGACTTTCTTTCTTGAAAAGTGCTCCATGCCTTTCTTTAATGGAAATTGGAATCTAATATTCCCTTCCTTCATATCAATAATCGCGCCAATCGTTCTAAGGAAAGCTCTAACAAGAATAATAGGGCAAGAAAGATTGCAATCTATATCAAGAACGATAAAATCAACGGGCACCAATTTTCTATTTGCAACAATAAAGACATCATTGATCCTTCCTATTGGCTTTTTATTGGTGGAATCCGCAAGGTGCAAATTTAAAGATCAATCATCAAGATCATGAAAACCTAGAATATCACATAAAGTTTTCGTAATCGTGGAAACACTAGCACCCAAATCACACAAAGCAAAACACTCATAATCTTTAATTTTAATCTTTATAGTAGGTTCCCACTCATCATTAAGTTTTCTAGGTATAGAAACTTCCAAATTAAGTTTTTCATCAAGGCATCAACAATATGTTTGGTAAACATTTTTTTTACTATAAGCATGAGAAGAATTAACAACGTATTGCAACAAGGAAATACAAATTTCTAAAGAACAATTATCATAATCAAATTCCTTGAAATCCAAGATAGTGGGTTCAATACTATTTAAAGTCATGACCTCTCCAATCCCACTTTTACCAAATTTAGCATCAAGATCTAAAAACTCCAAATTCTTGGGACGCCTTCTAATTAAAGTTGACTCATCTCCAGTCCCATTATTATCAAGATTAATATTGCAAAATAAAGATCTAATAGGGGACACATCAATAACTTTAAGATCTTCATCAATATTTTCATGGAAACTAGAAGAACACGCTTTTACAAAGCAATCTTTCTTAGCACGCAATCTAGCGGTTCTTTCTTTGTACTCGTCAATGGAACTTATCATAGCTTTGAGAGACTCATTGATATAATGTTTAGGAGAAGAAGATCTAAGTTTAAGAGAATCAACATCAAGCGAAAGTCTATCAACGTTCCTAGCCAAATCATCAACTTTGAGCAATTTTTCTTCAAGCAAAGCATTAAAATTCTTTTGAGAGATCATAAATTCTTTCACACTATTTTCAAAATCAGGGGGTATCTTATTAAAATTACCATAAGAATTATTGTAGGAATTTTCATAATTATTAGAGGAATTGCTAGGAAATGGTCTAGAATTAAAGTTTCCTCTATAGGCATTGTTTCCAAAATTATTCCTACTAACAAAATTTACATCCATAGATTCATTATTATTCTCAATCAAGGTAGATAAAGGCATATCATTGGGATCAATAGAAGCACTCTTAGTAGCAAACCGGGAGATGAGTTTGTGATGGGTACTTGGTATGTCTTGACTTGAGCGAAGACCTCCCCGGCAATGGTGCCAGAAATCCTTCTTGCTACGTCTTGAACTTGCGTTGGTTTTCTTGAAGAGGAAAGGGTGATGCAACACAGTAGCGTAAGTATTTCTCTCAGTTTTTAAGAACCAAGGTATCAATTCAGTAGAAGGCTCCTCACAAGTCCCACGAACCTACACAAACAAACAAAGAATTCACAACCAACGCGATAAAAGGTTGTCAATCCCTTCACGACCACTTGCGAAAGTGAGACCTGATAGAGATAATATGATAAGATAAATATATTTTTGGTATTTCATAATATAGATGCAAATAAAAGTAGATTGAAAGCTTATATGATAAAAGATAGACCCGGGGGCCATAGGTTTCACTAGAGGCTTATCTCAAGATAGCATAAGTATTACGGTGGGTGAACAAATTACTATCGAGCAATTGATAGAAAAGCGAATAATTATGAGATTATCTAGGCATGATCATGTATATAGGCATCACATCCGTCACAAGTAGACCGACTCATGCCTGCATCTACTACTATTACTCCACACATCGACCGCTATCCAGCATGCATCTAAAGTAATAAGTTCATAAGAACAGAGTAACGCATTAAGAAAGATGACATGATGTAGAGGGATAAACTCAAGCAACATGATATAAACCCCATCTTTTTATCCTCGATGCCAATAATACAATACGTGCCTTGCAACCCTTTCTGTCACTGGGTAAGGACACCGCAAGATTGAACCCAAAGCAAAGCACTTCTCCCATGGCAAGAAAGATCAATCTAGTAGGTCAAACCAAACCGATAATTCGAAGAGACTTGCAAAGATAACTCAATCATACATAAAAGAATTCAAAGAAGATTCAAATATTATTCATAGATAAACTTGATCATAAACCCACAATTCATCGGATCTCGACAAACACACCACAAAAAGAGTATACATCGAATAGATCTCCACAAGAGAGGGGGGAACATTGTATTGAGATCCAAAAGAGAGAAGAAGCCATCTAGCTAATAATTATGGATCCGAAGGTCTGTGGTAAACTACACACAACTCATCGGAAGGGCTATGGTGTTGATGTAGAAGCCCTCCGTGGTGGATTCCCCCTCTGGCAGAACGCCGGCGACGGCTCCAAGATGGGTTCTCGCGGATACAAAAGGTTACGGTAGCGAAAATATTTCTTTGATGGCTCCCTGGATGTTTTCGGGGTATGTAGGCTTATATAGGAGGAAGAAGTACGTCGGTGGCCGCCCGAGGGGCCCACGAGACAGGGGGCGCGCCCTGTAGGGGTGGACGCGCCCTCCACCCTCGTGGCCACCTCGGTTGCTTCTTGACTTGCACTCCAAGTCCTCTGGATCACGTTCGTTCCAAAAATCACGCTCCCGAAGGTTTCATTCCGTTTAGACTCCGTTTGATATTCCTTTTCTTTGAAATACTGAAATAGGCAAAAAAACAGCAATACGGGCTGGGCCTCCGATTAGTAGGTTAGTCCCAAAAATGATATAATTGTGTAAAATAAAGCCCATAAACATCCAAAATAGGTAATATAATAGCATGGAACAATCAAAAATACGTTGGAGTTTTGTCGGCTGCTCATCACTGTAGCCCTGCCTCTGGTGACGAAGGCTTGGTCAGGGGGAGCGTGGCTACAGTACCGCCGCCTGGTGGGCGTTCACTGTAGCCACACCCCGTCTTATCTGGTTAATGTCGCACAAACTTCTAGGGAAGGGGAAGGCCGACTGCTGGGAGTCGGCTTCCCCCCACGCCAACTGGTCTTGGCTGGCCGTCTTCGGGCATCTCGCAGACAGGTAGGGCCCGCCGCCTGCGGGCCGTACCGACAGCCCGTCGTGGAAGTATGGCTTCCTCTGCCATGGATGATGTCACAGGTAACGTGGCGACAGTGCTACGCCGGGCTAGGGATGGCCGCCCGGTACGTCGCACTATGGCCACGCCCGTTCCGGGATTTAGGGGTGGCAGGCTGTACTGTGGCCACACCCCGTCTCATCGCCGTTATGTGGGTGCAAACTTTGAGGGTGTAAGGGTGGGCCGCCTGCTAAGAGTCGGTCGCTCTGGTGGCCGCCTGCTAGGAGTCGGCCCACTCTAGGGCCGCTCTTTGGGCCTTGCCGCCTTCCTGCAGCCGGCCGCTTGGATCAGCCGGCCATAAGGAGGCGGGCTTTTGATTTTGATGCTTGAGGGGCACAGTTGGCCCCGATGTCTTGAAATGTTAAGGGGAGCGGATAGGGCTACCCGTGGCCATTTACTCCGACATAGTGCGCTACATATCACCACCCCCAAATGTGGAGGCTATGACCCACTACTGAAGCACACTCTAAAAATTATGTAGGCAGAAGGCAATATATATGGCGATTCTGTTAGAGCCATTTTTGAACCACTAACTTCGTATGATGGAATGATACCTCCGTCCGAAAATACTTGTCATTAAAATGGATAAAAGGGGATGTATCTAGATGTATTTTAGTTCTAGATACATCTCTTTTTATCTATTTTGATGACAAATTTTTTGGATGGAGGAAGTATATGCTAGAATTGCTTTTATACTTGACAAATAAAACATTTTCTATACAATCACATTGTTAGAGGGCAGTGGTACAGTTCAAATTAGGTTTGACATTTTGATGTCACATTAACATGAATTATTCTTTCAAAGAATGGTGGCATTTTCGTTGACAGTTCAGCGATGACTTTGTCATTCACAAAGCTCTGCAACTTCGACCCGGTCTTAAGTAAGTGTTGTGCGTGCATGTTGTCGTATGAGTGTTGTATAATCGATGTTATAGTAGAATACTCCTATTTACGTACCGTAGTAAATCACGGACTGGCTACTATAAATATTCCCTAGTGTTATGGAAGTGACACTAAGGCCTCATTTGGTTGCGAGGGATCCTCCCGGGATCCCCGTCGTTTCCCTGGGTGGGAATAACACGAGTAGATTTGGCCCTGGTTTTTCTGAACTCCCATTTGTTGCCAAGGAAGAATCTCCCCGTCCTGCTCGCGACGCGCCACACTCTCCCCCGCCCCCCCTCCCCTTCTCTGTCCAAAGACGAGCTCCAGATCTGCTATGGGCGTGTTTGGTTGCCGTGCGCTACAGTACCCGCATTGCATACACTTCTCCACCCAACCTGGCTATGCAAATGCAGCCTCAAATGCACCATTTGCATGTTGTTTGGTTGCCTGCATGGCCTCTTGCCTGCGTGGGTAGAACCACACTGCCTGGTGTTTGGTTGCCTGCATGCTAGCGGACAAACCCAAGGCATGGTGTTTGGTTGTATGCAACGCCTGGTGTGTGGTAACCTCTTTGGCTAGTTGGTGAGGTTACCACCACACTTCGGCAGCACAGATCATAAGCACAACACAATATAAACAGAGTATAAACTAGCATAATTCAAATATAAGCAGTACCACACTTCATAACAGTTCAACGCATAAATCATAAACATGTTCAAAGCAGACTCGGTAGTACGCCCGAAAGAGGTGGCCTGGCCCTACCCCTTGCCGGCGAAGGCTTCGTCGTGCTTCCCGCACTTGTTGACGATCTCAATGCCATCGTCGTCGAAGATGATGACCTTGAGGGTGTCGGGAGTGAGGAGCTTGAACGTGACCATGTAGCCGATCTTGATCTGATGAACAACTGCATAGGTGGCCTAACCCTAATCCACGGTCATCCTGCCGTTCATCAGCTTGACCATCACCTTCCAGGAGCAGCCGGTGTTGTTCCTGAGCTTGAACTCCGTCGGCACCGCGACGAAGTGCTTGGTGAAGTCCAGGGGCATGGGGATGCACTCAAGCTTCGGTGCAAGGGCCATCCTCCTGATGGTAGTGGCCGTAGTTGCGGCGCTTTGTTGCTGGGGGGGCTCCTCCATGCCCTCATCATCGCCACCCTTAGGCGTCTTCGGGTCTTCCTCGGCGGTGGGCGGCAGCTCAACCTCGTCGGGCATTGGGTGAAGGGGCTACTTGGGCTACTTGCCCTTGTTGTCAACGGCCGGGAGGACCTCCATGCCCATCTCATTGCTCTCCTCGATCTGCACACAATTCATGGAGTCACGCACTACACAGAGTTCATTGCTAATTGAAGAGCTTGTAGTTAAAACGGCATAACTGTCACTCTTCTCCTCCTCTCTATCCCCCTATATTTACTCACCCTGCCCACCACTACTTACCCACCCCCTCTCTTTTGTCACTGTCAACCTTCCTCCTTCCCATCGCCATGAGCTCTAGCTCCAGCTTCAACGCCAACCCCTTCCCTTGGGGTATTGGCTGGAGGGCCTTCTTCCTCGGTGGTCGGCTGGTGACCGCACCAAGTTTGAGAACACCATGGAGGTGTGCTCGAACTTCGGCTCCATGCCGGACATGCACAACGAATCTAATGCAGTGCTCATGAAGCCCACTAAAGAAGAGTTGAAGACGCTGATTTCTGACCCAGCAAAGGGCGCGATGGCAGTTGACATCATTCGCTGGGCCATGAATCAGGTCGTCTTCGACAACGCTAAACAGAGGAAGAAGTGGTGCAAGTACAAGATCTACTGGGCTCCTAATGACCGGCGTGCCGCAGTGTACTGGGAGACGGCTATCGCGCCGCCGGCGGTCATCGGCGAGGAGCCTATGGAGGAGGAAGAAGTGGTGCACATGCCAGCTAGGGCGTCGGAGCCAGGCCGTCCTACCTGGCAGATCGACCTCGACTCCACCGAGGACGACGAGGACGACCCGCCGGCCCGCATGGCGATGAAGAAGATGAAGGCCAGCGGCTCGACCAGCCGCTCCGCACGCCGGTGACGGCCGCCGCCGTCAGCCGGTGTTCGTTGCGTACCCCCTATCCCCTTATTCCCCAATCCCCCAATCCCGCAATCCATCTTCTGCATTCCAATCTTGCATGTATGAACTCGTATGAACTGCTATGAATTACCCCTATGCTTATCTACCTCTATTCCCCATTCCCGTCCGCCGTGGATAGAATCTATCGTCGTGGATCGAATCAAGCATGCATGTTGAAGAGAGAGAAGTGCTTATCGCCATTGATGGAGTTCGATGGTCTTATTCCTCTGCTCCGATCCGCCGCCACCGGTGATGAAGTCCGATGGTCTTCTTCCTCTGCTCCGATCCACCGCCGCCGGTGAGAGTTAGGAGAGTGAGGAAGAGTGGGGAGAGGGAGCGGTGAGGGGCGGTGAGGCTAATAACTACCGGCGCTTCGGAAAGCAACGCGGCTTCTCGAGCATGGTCGCGCGCGTGCAACCGCGCCCTCCCACATGCACCGCTTGGGCCTGGTGCTTTAAGAATCATGCAATGCAGGCTCAATAGTGTATGCGGGCTACCAAACAAGCCGAATCCTTCCCACGCGGGCCTGGTTGGACCTTGTGCGGGCAACCAAACACGCTCTATGTGATTTCGGAAATGAAAGGGCTAAGTGAATTTCCCACGGAGTTTCTATTTTGCAGAGAGCATATTTCACCCCGGGCGCCTTTTGCCTGGAAATATCTGCCCTCACATCCAAAAAAGGCTAAGGCTGGCCATAGTGGGGGTAATATAAGTAGTATCATGCATTTGGGACTCGCAAACATGCTTATGTGGCAGGCAATTAAAAAAGAAAGAGATGGTTATAGTAACATAGATAGATACCGTAACATAATAAATGTGATACCACTATGTGTCATGCATGACAATAAATGAAACTATCTATGATATTAATCTATGATACTATGCATTATAGGGGTAGTAATATAGATTAGTAACATATGCATGTTACTAGTCTAAGTTAAGTTACTCCCCGCTATGACCAGCCTAACAAATACAAGTGCAGAAAGAAATATAAGTAAATAACTCCATGCCCACCGTATGCGGCAATAATGGCGTATGCACCCATCACCGAGTGCGTGAGTGGATCTCCACAAATATTGGTGGCGTGCAAACGATACCGACAGCCAGACCGAAAGAGCAGAACCAGCACCGACTGGATCGTATACAGAACTACTGAAAACATCGCTCACATAAGTATGTTCGCAACATGTACCATCCACATCACTCAACTGAACCAACCAACATTGGCAACCATAATCCAATCTTACTAAAACTCAAAAAGATAGGGGTTCAGACACACATTGTCGACACATTAAACCTTGTAAAACCACCGAACAGCAGCTGATAATATCCATACAAAAAAAGACAACCTGACCTGATACTAGCTCACTTAAAGAAGGGAGCTTCTGCCTGTCACATACGCACACATACTATCTCTTGTGCAGTGTATATATATCACAATATGTAAAATGGTAGCAGTGAGTTGTTGAGACATCCAGCACGTTTGTTTCTTGATGAAGCACTTGTCGAGACGCTTCAAGCCTGCACAAACAAATGAAGAGGATGTGCCGTCAGTCATGGGGGATCAAAGCATAAGCGCAAGTGTTGGTGTGCTATGCTATGCTACTTGTTTAAGTACTGTGGCACAGAACAGAGAGGAGTGCTTGTGTGAGACTGTTCAACTTTCATTGTGTGCCTAATCTAAGCACAGATGCTTATTAAGTAAGGTATAGCATAGAACATAGGAGTGATTGTGTCAGACTGTTCAACTTCATTGTGCCATTGTGTGACTAATCTAAGCACAGATGCTCCAAACTGCGTTTAGTAGCTATAATAAATAGCAGCAGAAGTGTGACAGCTGCTAAGGGAAATATCATTTAAGCAAGTGCAGCAGTCTTTAGAAGCATAACACAGAGAAGATATTCAATGAAAAACAATCAGTTGAGGCTAAGGCTGGTCATAGTGGAGAGTAACTTAGACTAGTAACATGCATATGTTACTAGTCTATGTTACTACCTTCATAGTGGGTAGTATCATATACTCCCTCCGTCCGGAAATACTTGTCATCAAAATGGATAAAAGAGGATGCATCTAGACGTATTTTAGTTCTAGATACGTCTCCTTTTATCCATTTTGATGACAAGTATTTTCGGACGAAGGGAGTATGTGGTAACATAGATGTCTTCATTTATTACTTTGTAGACTCATTTTGCATTGGAAAGCGCTATGTGATGGTAACATATTATGTTACTCTATTTGCCTCTCTCCTCATTAACTACTTGCCACCTCATCATTTTTGCTTATGTGGCATCTAAGTTACTACCTATGTTACTCCCACTATGACCAGCCTAATATACCTTGTTGGCAATGTTGTTGGAGAGCCAGTCAAGTCCCTCGTACAACCCTTCGCCAGACGTCGCACAAGTGCTCTGAATGTACCTGCACCACAGGAAATAATTTATTTTAGCACCAGCACTGCACCTTACGGATCCAAAAGGGCAAACAGTGACACCAACAATTATTTTAGACAGGATAAGTAGTGTAGCACCAAAATGGACTTAAACTCAGCCCAAGACACATTCATGATCCCCAGGTACACCATATGAACTATATCGTTCAAACATGTGGCTTTATCTATAAAGCGGGGCGATGGTCTATTTTCGGAGTTACACCCTATGTGGTTTAACAGAAATAAGTACTTATGTTCTACCAGATTTGTTCTGGGGATACACTACTGTACTTTCAAATAACTCTTATTACAAATTAAAGTTCTCAATTACAAATATCTGCAGCACATAGAATCTGAGAAACAGCATAACACCAGGGAAATTTTGACCGCGCTATTAGAAGGTAAATAGCTTCTGAACTATGTGCGTGGAGTTCCTTACCAGTGCCGCTGGCGCAGGGAGTGCAGACCAAGCTTGTCGGTGATTTCAGCAGCATTCATGGCATTAGGAAGATCTTGTTTGTTTGCAAATACAAGCAACACAGCATCACGCAGCTCATCCTATATCACAGAAAGATAATACATTAATTATGAATTTCAATATTGAATGGAAAGAGGAGCTAAAATTTCAATTAGTGAATTCTCAATAAAGCAGACTAAGCATATATAAGAAAACGAATATTGACTTGACAGTTCAGCTATCTTCATGTATTTATTGCTTATTACTGAACAAAAATTCACATTACCATATATGGAAAGTCAGACAGAATATTTGCAAATTGGGAAACTTCAGAACAACTACAACAACACTAGTCACTAGTGCAGTACCTCATTCAGCATCCTGTGGAGCTCATCCCTAGCCTCAACAACACGTTCCCTATCATTGCTGTCGACAACAAAAATGAGGCCCTGCGTATTCTGGAAGTAGTGCCTCCACAGGGGCCTGATCTGTTTCAATCAGAAAACAATAAAATAGTAAGTCAAAGGCACCAGGCTAAATTTTGTGACAACATAAGCTTAACAACATCAGTGTAAAAACAGATCTGATTTTCTTCCACCCAAGGGAAAGGAACAGATTCACAAAGGGATGACATGACTTATTAGTCTGACACAATTAGCAAATCATGACTAGACTTCCTTACCTTGTCTTGGCCCCCCACATCCCAAACAGTGAAGCTGATGTTCTTGTATTCAACAGTTTCGACGTTAAATCCTGCAAATTTCCAAATTAGCCAGATTTTATAAATGAAAGTGAGACCTAGCTAGTAGTAACGGGCTATCCCTATTTTATTTACTATTAAGTTCTGATCAACGTGAGATCGAATGATAACACCTGATTTTGCTACAGTGCCTTTAAATTCACCATCCTAACAGTATATATCTACAGTACATTGCAGATTTACGGTAGCAGTGATCTCTTGATATGACTTAAGTTTGCTTTTCTGAAACGACAAAGCTAAATACCTGCTGACTGGTCATTAGCGACAGGCATGCACGATCCGCATCGACCTCCCGCACTGGATAGATCGCTAGCTTTTTTTTTCGAGGAAGAAAAATAATGCGCCGGATGGGAATCGAACCCAGGACGCACAGGCTAAATTTGCAACCTTCGACCAACAAGCTACAGCATCTTAGTTGTATGAATTGGAAAACATAAGAACTTAACATTTTATACCTCATAGCATCAAAATAAAAGTTGTGCTAATTCCAGAATTTTTTTGCTGGGAGCTAGAGTCAAACTCCAGAATCAAGAATTGTGACGAGGGACATGATTTTTTTTTGAAGAATTTTTGCGTGGTGTAGTACTTGCGCCAATTCCTAAAGCTCGACTGAAAGTTAGTGATAGATCCGTACGACCTGATCGTTGCTCGTTGTGGATCGCACGACCCCAAGCACCCCGTCCGGATAGCCCGCACAACCCACATATATCCCGATGCTGGCCCGTTCCCTCTTCCTTTTTTCCCCAATGATGGCCCGTTCCCACTACTTTTTTTCCTCACATCATCACATCCCATCGGCCCATGTTCCTAAAATAAGAGGACCATTTACCGATCGCATCCTTGCCCGCGTTTCAAAAAAAATTGATAGCTTTCTATGCTGGATAAGAATCGAACCCTGTTCCTCAAGTAGTAATTTCTACGACACAAACCACTAGCCCGGCTTCGGATTTGCTGTTTTTGAAACAAGTTTACATGATACTTGTTCTTGGTTAATACGAATTTGAACATTAAAAAATAGTGGTCCGGTCGATGATTTCCCCACTAACGTGATTCTTTTGACCTCATTTTTTTGTTGAAACATCCCGCAATAATGTTGTGTGAATAACGTGGTCACTAACGCACCGCGAACCTGATAACTTACATACAAACACCCCGATAACTCACACATCACAGACCCGATAATTTATGTACCCTGGTC
>NC_057801.1:596147618-596148006 GCF_018294505.1 Triticum aestivum | reverse complement strand
CCCCCGGTCCTGGTACTTTTCGTGAGGGAGGGGTGATGAAATATACCCTCGATAACTTTTATGTGAATTGCTCGGTAACTCACACCTCGTGGACCTGGTAACTAATGCACCCCAGTCTTTTGGTAAATTTGGTGACTCGGTGGGGGGACGGTGGTTGATGAAATATACATTTTGGTAAATTTTTGTGCGAATAACATGATAATTCACACATTGCAGACCTGAGAACTTATGTGCCCCAGTCTTGGTAACTGTGGCGACGATGGTGAGGGGTGGGGGAGGGTTGTTGATGAAATATACCTCCGGTAATTTTTTTATCAATATCATGGTAACTTACAAGTCATAGACCTGATAACTTGGTTTGGGGGGGGGTGATGAAATATATCCTTGA
>NC_057801.1:596146833-596147608 GCF_018294505.1 Triticum aestivum | reverse complement strand
ACATGATAACTCACACATCTCAGCCCTGATAACTTATGTGCCCCAGTCTTTTTGGTAAATTTGGTGACCATGTGGGGGAGGGTGGTTGATGAAATATACCCTTTGATAACTTTTTTTGTGAATAACATGATAACTCACACATCACAGTCTGATAACTTATGTGCCCCAGTCCTAATAACTTTGGCGACGGTGGTGAGTGGTGGGGGAGGGTTGTTGACGAAATATACCTCCAGTAACTTTCTTGTCAATATCATGGTAACTCACACATCATAGACCTGATAACTTTAGTGTGTGTGTTGGGGGGGGGTGAGGGGTGGATGATGAGGACATGACTACCTTGGATATGACCAAAAATATTGCATATATGCATATTTGTCAGGTGATTTCTAGTGCAAACTATTCAATAATCTATTTATGTTATCCAGAACAAAAATACTTCACACACTTTTGTGTTTTGTCTAATTGCAGGTGTATGGGACATTTGTACAATCCACATATGAAGATAAGGAAGAAAGAGATGTTTATTTGCTGTCCAAAAGTTCTCTCACGTCACTTTTGGCCCAAGAGAAGATAGAGTCCAAGTCTCTCACGTTCTGGATTCAGATTCGGACTGCACAGACATACCTGACTCAAAACGCACACAAGTTTTTCATACGGACTCCGAATTGGGTGATTCTTTTTTTGTTGGAAACTAGATTTCGTGCACTTTCCAACCCAATTGGAATCACCTTCAAATTCGTCCGGAGCGTTGAGTTGTGGACGAAACAATCTGATG
>NC_057801.1:595894912-596146823 GCF_018294505.1 Triticum aestivum | reverse complement strand
TGAGGGGGGGTGATCAAGTATCCCCCGGTAACTTTCGTGTGAATAGCATGGTAACTCACACATCGGAGACCCGAAACTTAGTCGCTTCCGTTACTGAAATATGTCCCAGTAACTTTTTGTTGTCGAAACATACCCCAATGTGAAGTTACCACTACCCCATGCTAAAGTTATCGTGCTTCTCATTATATAGTCATTAACCTTCTCATATTATAGTTATCAGGCTTATCATAGTATAGTTATCATGTTGCTCAAGTCATAGTTATCACGCTGGTCATGCCAAAGTTACCAAGCAAAAACAATTATTATCGTTGATATGACAGAAAAAAGAAAGGTTAAAATAACCTTGTTTATATTCAATAGACAACAACTAAGGGTGGCTCAGTTGGTTATTGGGCTCAAACTCTAACGAATAGACCTGGGTTCAAGTCCCCTTTCCAACACTTTTATTTTCTTTTCATATTATGTAGCCAAAAAACCAGAAAAACCACTAGCGATTTATTATTGGCGTATACAGTTTTTGAGAGAAGAAGAAAAATCGGTGGAATCGAGCGTGCTCGCGAGAGGAAGCTACGGTCGTGCGGATCTGTCGCTAACGACCAGTCGACTGGTCGTTAGCACAGTCCTTTCTGAAAATACTGTGCTACGCAGCATCTTCCTACATTGAAGACATGACCCAACATGGAGGCAGAGAATGCAGAAAGCAGCTTACCGATGGTTGGGATGGTGGTGACGATCTCTCCGAGCTTGAGCTTGTAGAGGATGGTGGTCTTACCAGCGGCATCGAGACCAACCATGAGAATCCTCATCTCCTTCTTGGCAAAGAGGCGGCTGAACAGCTTGGTGAACGTGAGCCCCATCTCTGCTCCTGCACCACAAAGAACAGTCGGAGAATTTTTAGACAAGATCCAGAGATCTACACAGATCCACTCTGATCCACCCACATCTCCCCACGCACACACACCCCTACGCCCAAGCAAATGGAGCACAGCCCACAGAATTCAGGAGGAATGAGTGCAGTCCCTCCCAGCCAAGAGATCCGCAAAATTCTCAACCTCTCTCCTTGCCGATCTACGGCGAGTGGCGGAATCGTATCGGATTCGTGAGACGGAAAGCCAAAGGAAACGAACAGATTCGCCAATACTGGCGCGGAAGCCCCGCGGGAGGGGAAACAACCCAGCCCGGACTCCATGGAGTCGACGGGCAGATTCGCGTGATCCACCGAACAACACGCGGTGCGCATCGACGGAATCGGCAGGGCGGATCAGATCCGCGGGCTACGAGGCGGAATTAAGGGGGGAAGCTGAAGGCAGCGGCGCTCACCGAGGTGGAGACGAAGGCTTCGAGGTCTCGGCGCTCCGGTGCGGCGTGCTCCTCCTGATCTCGGGGGAGACGGGCGTGGGAGTTGGAGCTTGGAACCGCACGGAAGAGATGGCTGTCGTGCAGTGCGGTGCGGTGCAGACCGGGCGGCCCGAAGGCGGATATATAGAAGGGCGCGAGGCCCATTCCCACGTGGCCTTTACACCGCGCCCAGTCCGCCCGCAGCCCGCACCGCATGGACACCTTCCTCCGGGGCTTCCACTGGCGTGCGGGCCTCATCGGCTCCACTCAGGGTAAGGATCGATTTTTTATATTTTTTTGAGAGGACGGTAAAGGCTCGATTTTTTATTTTATTTTTTGAAAACAGCCTACAAGGCCTAAACAAAGCTTACAGGTTGATACGTTCACTTGACTGGGGCATTTGCAATGATCTTGCGATCTCCCTTTCTTCTCGCACAGGCTGCCAGCTCGTGGGCCACCTTGTTACTGCCTCGCCTGACAACCGACCAGGTAAGTGAACTAAATGCAGTGGCCTGGTTTTTTATGTGGTTAATGAAGGGGAATAGGTATTGACCTTCTTCTTTTTTTGAGAGTACGTCAATGGCATACCATATTTTTATAGACGAAAGGAGAGTTATTTACAAGAAACTCATCCCGGTTGCGAACAACCCAGGATGGGAAACACACACCTACTCCAACTCCATGCTCGCTAAACTAACTCCTCACGAAACGTTGTAGACGTCCCGCTCCAAGCCCTGCCGTGTGCCATGTCGTGATTTCATCGAGCACAAGGTTAGTAGCAAGGGGTGCCAGCTTCTGTTGGTCGTGTCTGTTGAACACCCTTGCGTTTCTTTGCTTCCAAAGTATCCAAGCCCCGGCCGTCACCAGCGTATCGAAACTCTTCTGTCTGCTCCCCTAAATTTTTTCCTTTCCCTCATCCACCAGTCCGAGAAGGTGTCATCCTGAGTTGTTCCTAGAACATTGATGCCTAGCATGTCAAACACTCGGTGCCACACCTCCTGCGCAAAAGTGCACTTGGCCAGAATGTGATCAACATTGTCCTCCGCTTGTAAGCACGTGAAGCAGGGTGATGGTTGGTCCTGAAGACCGTGACGTGCTCTTCTATCTGATGTCCACAATCTGTATTGCAACGCTAGCCAAATAAATAGCTTGCACTTAAGCGTCACCCAGCTTCTCCAAGTACAAGCCGTCGTCGGTGATCTCTGGAGTCCCGAGCAAAGGTAGGAATAGACCGATTGGGCCGAGTAGGTCATCGTGGTCGTCGCCGGCCAACCAAATTTGTCTGGCTCATTCACATCTCGGTGCACCGATGCCAGCGCGTGGCAGAGGTGCATGCACTGTAGTTGGGCAGTGAAGGAAGCAGTAGCTTCGCAGTCCTCGTACCACCTGTCCTCTGCGAATGCTTGATGAACGGTCCGGCTGTTAACAATCCTCGTTGGCACCGTCTCCATCAAGTGGGTCCTTCTTCAGGCGGTTGATCAAGGACATACAGTCAGACTCAACTATGATTGGCCCGCGGTAGTGTGTGCTTAGCTCCGTCAGTCCTATCAACATTGCCTCTGTCTCCGCTTCTTCGATCCCTGCACTAGGTTTGATCCTGCGGCAGACCGACATCGTGACCAAACCCTTGTTATCCCTAGTAATCATTTCGAGGCATGTCATGTCTCTATCACCCAAGAAGGATGCATCGACATTCATCTTCCAGCTATCAGGCGACGGGGGGTTCCAGCGAAGAATCTCATTTGAAGTGCGTGCCCGCCCACTTGGCAGCGCAGGGATCAGGCTAACTTTGCCCGCAGCATCCGCTTCAGGTTCCGAGGCAAGCATGATTTCCATCTCGTAACGCTGCTGGAAATCCACCGACATAGAAACCAAATCTTTCCCATCACCATGCACGCAATCTTCACGTATGAACAATGCTCTCCAGAACACTAGAAGGATCCTATCGCGGGTTCTTGAAAGTGCGTTATATCGACTAGAGGGGGTGAATAAGCGATTTTTATGAATTCTTCACTAAGGAATTTGCCGGTGAGGAAATTCCTTAGCGAAGAACTACTTGCGGTGGAATAAGTACTCAGAAGTAAGCATAACAGAATACACACATAGTCATCATGATGAAATGAAGACAAACACAGAGTGCAGAAAGCGTAAACACAGGATAACACAAGATGAAGACAAACAGACTAAAGAAATTAAACTGAGGAAATTGAGAAAGTCTTCAGTCAAAGTCTTCAAACACAGATATGAACAATCACTCAACACAGTAATGAGGAAATGAAAGAGTTAAGGAAATAGAACCAGTAAGGTTCGTGAAGACAATGATTTGGTAGACCAGTTCCAACTGTTGTCTTAGTTGTACGTCTGGTTGGAGCGGCGAGTATTTAAACTCGAGGACACATAGTCCCAGACACCCAGTCACTGAGCACGCAGCTCAGGACACCAAGTCCTCACCGTATTCTCCTTGAACTAAGGTCACACAGACCTCGTCCAATCACTCGTGGTAAGTCTTCAGGCGACTTCCAAACCTTCACAGACTTCGGTCACTCGGCGATCCACAATTCCTCTTGGATGCTCTAGACCATGACGCCTAACCGTCTGGAAGAAGCACAGTCTTCAAAGGTAACAAGCGTCGGATCCACGCAGGATCAATCTCTTCAGTGATGCTCAATCACTTTGGGTTTGTAGGTGTTTGGGTTTGGGTTTTTCCTCACTCGATGATTTTCGCTCAAAGTCCTCGGAGGATGGGTTGCTCTCAAATGACAAGTGTCAGTTTCTCTCGGAGCAGCCAACCAGCTAGTGGTTGTAGGGGGCGGCTATTTATAGCCTAGGGAGCAGCCCGACATGATAAGACATAAATGCCCTTCAATGATATGACCGTTAGGTGGATAAGATATTTTGGGACAGCTGGCGCGCAGCACAGCAACGGTCGGAAATTTGACTCTCAAATTCCTCAGGGCTATCATGTTCCTCACTGTGTAGGCAATCCGCACTGGCGAATTCCTAACTCCTCAGTCAGAACAAATTCCTCAGCGACCAGAAGAACTTCGTCTCTGTCACTGAAGAAATTGACTGAACTGTATGAGATTTCCAATGGCTTCACTCGAAGGGATTGGTAGGTGTAGGATTTTGAGTTGAGCATCACATGGAAATTTTTCCTTAGTATTTCCTCGACCCCCTTTAACAGTACGGTGTTTCCTATGACTCAAGAAAGAGAAAAACAAAACTATGAAAACGAAAGTCTTCAAGCTTCATATTCCTTGCATGAATATCAAGTCTTCACGGACACACCAATTTCTTCACTTTCAAAGTCTTCATGAAAGTCTTCAGGAATACCAAAATCTTCAGTCGAAGATATTCATTTTTAGGGGTCGACTTTCTCTGTAAATATCAAACTCCTCATAGACTTATAGACCTGTGTACACTCATAAACACATTAGTCCCTTAACCTATAAGTCTTCAATACACCAAAATCACTAAGGGGCACTAGATGCACTTACAATCTCCCCCTTTTTGGTGATTGATGACAATATAGGTTAAGTTTTCAACGGGGATAAACATATGAAGTGTAAGTACTGATATTGAGGAATTTGATTGCAAGATATAGAAGAACTCCCCCTGAAGATGTGCATAGTGAGGAATTTGCTTTTGAAGCAATGCACACTTGAAGAGTTGAATCATGGAGATCTCCCCCTATATCTTGTAATTCATACATGCATTTGACATATAATATGAAGAATTTGAAATGCATGATGAAATATGGTGCCTGAAGAAATTCAGCATGCGTGAAATAATATTAACGAGGAACAAGCATGCAGAATAACACATCAAAAGTATCAGAGCATAGTGCATCAAAAATATCAGAGCACCATCGGTTTTAAGATTACAACTCGATCCAATAAAAGTTTCAGAAGAGCGAGAGTTGTAACTTAGCAAAAAAACACCCATATGATAGACCCGCTTGAAGACTAACTCAGATTTCTCCCCCTTTGTCATCGAATGACCAAAAGGATCGAAACTGAGGACTAACGCCCCTGAAGAATATCAAGTTGATGGAGGAGCGTCAGCGTTGTCGGGGTCGGTTGTCGTAGTAGGGCCTGCCGCAGTGTTGTCCAAGTCTTCATTTTCATCAGTGTCGCGCGATGAAGAATAGGAGCTGGCCACCAAGGAAGGAACCTTGACCTTCTTGAATTTCTTCGGTGGAGGTGCAGACCAGTCAAATTCTTCCTTGAGACCCATTCTCTTCAGATCTTCTGCGCTGTAGACATGAGATAGAACAGCCCAGGTACGGTTGAAGGTTTCATGGAGGTAGTAGTGGTTTTTCTTCACTGCATTGTGTGTTGAGGTCATGTTGTGAAGAATTGAACCAAACTGACGCTTGACCCATTTATGATTGCGATCAACTTTCTGATGAAGACTGAGGAGTAACTCACGATCAGTCATCACCCTGGGTGCTGTGGCTTGAGGAATTTGCTTGGCAGAGGTGTTGGCGGCAGAGTCATGTGTGGCAGAGTCATCATTGGTGGAGTAGGATGCAGCCTTGCGAAATTGACCATCCAATGGACGAATGCCTTCATCTATCACAGCAGTTGCCTTGCCTTTGTCATCAGCTGAGGAAAATGTCCGTTTGAGGACTTCAATTGGAGGCAAGTAGCTGCCGTGGTTCAGAGTATCAGCCTTGTAATTGAGTGAAGACCTTGTCCTGATGAACCTCATAATCCATGGTGCATAAGGCTTCAGCTCAAATGGTGACATAGCAATATTCCACCAGAGTCCTCATGAAGAAATCATGGAAGTTGACGGGAACGCCATGAATGATATTGAAAAGCATATTCTTCATGATGCCAACGACTTCTTCATCATTTGAGTCGTGGCCTTTGACAGGACTCATTGTCTTCTTCAGAATGCGATAGACAGTCCGTGGCACATACAGTAATTCCTTGACAAGGAATTTGGTTCAAGGGGCCTGCCCTGGCTTCAAAGGCTTCATCAGCACTTGCATGTAATGATTTGTAAGCTCAGGTTCATTGTAGATGCAACGAGCACCTTCAAGGGGAGGACTGAGTGGGAGGGCACGAAGCAATTCAGTTGCTGGTGCCTTGTAGTGAGTATTTTCTGACATCCAGTCCAGCACCCATGAGTTCACATCTTCAGAATTTCCTGTGATGTGCAGCGTTGCATAGAATTGAAGAATGAGTTCTTCATTCCAATCACAGATGTCAGTGCAGAAATTCAGCAATCCAGCATCGTGAAGAACACTGAGGACTGGCTCGAAGCCGGCAGAGATTCCATGTCCACGTGAGGAATGTGTTCATGATCGAAGACTTTGTCTTTGTTGAATAGCACTGAGGAATAGAAATTGGGTTGACTAGCAGTTCAGAAACGCCTCTTCCTTATGCGAGCAGAATCATAGGGATTGTAGTCTGTGAAGAACACATGCTCGTTGAAGAAATCTTCAGCCTTGAACTTTTGCTTCTTTGAGAATGGATCCTTTGGCTTGGGCAGAGGAGTGTCAGTGAGTTGCATCACAACCTCAGGAATCGCAATCTCCGGTTCTTCAGGCTGAGGAATTTCTGGTTCCTCTTTAGTGGCAGTCTGCGTGTTCAAAGGATCAGCAGCAGCAGTTTCTTCAGCACTAGTGGCTAGAATTTCTTCATGCACAGACGAGGTGGGATGAGTTTCTTTAGAGCCCATTTGAACGGTTGGTGCAGGGGACTGAGGTATTTGTTGTATTGGGGTGAAGAGTGGAGAATTGGGATGCTGACTTTCCCAAAAGTCATCATTCATCACAGGCGTAGTGCATCCAATATCCACGTCTTCATCTTCAATTTCTTCAACGCCAGCCTCTTCAGCTGTGAACTGAGGCATTGGCGAGGAAGCAACAGGCGTTGAAGGGATCGCATCCACTTCAATTTCTTCATCAATCTGCTCTGACGAAGCAGCAGAATGATTTTCTTCATCAGATCCGCTAGGGATCACATATTCTTCACCAAAAGGAACAAGGTCCTTTGATGGCATGGTGGAAATCGGAACAACATCAATTGGATTTTCAAGTGAGCTGGTCATAGGCTTCATTTTCTTCGGAGCTGAAGAATCTGAAGCAGATGATGCTTTCCTTTTCTTCACTGCAGCTCTCTCTGCAGCCTTGGTCTTCCTCACATCTGATGCAGATGGAAGGGTAGGAGTTGGTGTAGGCGCAGGAGGAGCTGAGGAATCTGTTTGAATTTCCTCAGGCGCAACTGATGCAGTTGCCCTGACTTCTTCATTTTCTTCAGGCGCACCACTAGTGGATGCCCTGGCAATGTCTTCAGCGGCTGGAATGGAGTCATCAGCCCTGGAACTAGCATTTTCATCAGCAGCCTGAAAGTCATCAGCGGTGCTGGCATGTTCTTCAGTTTGCTGAGTAGAAGCTTCAGCTTGAGGAATTTCTTGTTGCGATGGGGCTGCAACATTGGTGAACTTCTCAGTCAGTTTAACGAACCTGACTTTGGCTCCTTGCCAATCAGCATAATAAGCATTGAAATCATCGCTGAGGGCTTTGATTTCAGACTGGATCTTGAGGAGTTCATCAGTTGTCATTTTGACAACGTTTTTCCTCAGGAACTTCTCTTTCCTGAACTGAGCCTTCTTGATTTGCCTAGCCTTCTCAAATTTCCATTTCTCTTCAGTGATGAAATGGGTCAGCATGTGACTTTGGCCAGGAGTCAAATGAAAATCAGGCATAGGAGTGTTTGGGTCCTTGTGCCAGAGATCAATGTAGTCGAGGATCGCCTTTGGATCCAAAAGCAGTGGCACATTTGTGCCTTTGGCTCTAGCGGCCCTTTCTTGCCTGTCTCTGATGATTTCTGCAAGTTCATCATCATCAGCTTCATCGTCAGATGGCACTTGGAAGGCAACCTGTTTCTTCTTCAGACTTGGCCGAGGACCTCGACTAGCTATTGCCTTTGTCTTCAGCAGAGTGGGGCCTGATGAAGAGTTTGGTGCAGCTGAGGAACTCGCTGAGACACCAGAGGCAATAGAGATGCCTGCAGTCCTTTGGCACGTGGCCAGATGTACAGGTGTTGAGGACTTTGCCGGAGCAACTGAGGACTTTGGGGGAGGAGCTGAGGACTTTGGAGGAGCAGGAGCAGCATGAGGAACTGGCCGTGAGGGCTTTGAAGATTCTGGCCGTGAGGGCTTTGAAGATTCTGGCCGTGAGGGCATTGCTGAGGAACTTGGCCGTGAGGGCACAGTTGGTGAAGCACTTGGCTTGTGAGCTGGCTTCTTTGCCATTGATTTTCTAGGCTTGACAGAGGCCTCAGTGGCAGCAGCAGTAGCAGAGTCTTCATTGAATTTCCTCACTGCTTCTTTGGCTTGTCTTGCCAACTTGGCTTGGCGTTTGGCCCATTCTTCAGGGAAATCCTCACCACGCTTGATGCTGGTGGGGTCAGCTTCTTGCCAGGTGCCAATGGAGCTCTTGGGCATGGAGGATTTAGTGCGAATTTCTTCATGTACTTTGGAGTTACATATCTGTACTCCCTCCATTCTCTTGCCCATCTCCTTTCAATCCTCTGTATGTGCACCTTGCGCTGATTTTTGTTCTCCTTTCCGAACTTAGCCTCATTAGGTGTGCAATAGTCAGCATAGATGTCCTCAGGTATTTCAAACGCAGTCATGACCTCAGGCATCTTTCCTCCTTTCTGTGGTTTCTTACCGTCTGCCATATTCTTCAGTTGAGGAATTTGAACAATCGAATTCTCTGAAGAAGTATGCAACTTTTCTTCGAGGAACGCTGCAAATGAGTTAAGTTGATGAGAACCTAGTGATTCAGCAGCGGACATGAGTACCTGTGAACAGAGTATAGTTGCGAGGAATTTTAAGAGGTCATATGCGTTCTCAGAAGGTTTTCAAAAAGAACAAGTTTGAGTAATTTGACCAGATGAGTCTTGAAGAATTTCACTAAGCGTTCTTTGTCTTAGGTTCCAGAGTTGTATAGATTGAGGATCCACACAATTGAGGAATCTTGAAGAAAAATGATGCTTAGAGAAACGAATCAAGAGCAGATGACTAGTGAGGTGTTTTGTGTGTGAGGATTTGAACAATAAAACACCTTTGAAGATTTTGTAGAGAAAATTTGAATCAAAGAGGGCAGTAAAAGTAACTTTTAATTACCCTTGATGAAGAACACGACGAACTGAGAAGTGTAGATTTGAAGCTCGTCAGTTCAGATCTTCCACGCCCTAACTTGGCGGAGGAAGACAGCTACGGCGGCGGCGGAGTGAAGATTTCCGCGGCCGGCGCGAGTACGACGGCGACGAGGTCGAGGCAGTGAAGCTCTTCCTCACCGGCGACGATGGAGTAGCGGCGGCGCTAGGGTTTGAGAAGCTCGAGTGAGAGAGAGAGCGGTCGAGCGGAGTAAAGGAAGTGAGGAAGGGGTGAGGGGGTATTTATAGTCGCAGTGAAAAACTGTTCGCCCGAAGATTTAGGACGAACGTGCCCCTGACCCTTCTCATTCGCTTGACATGTGTCACCCACGTACTGAAAGATGGAGATCGTGTTAGATCGTGGGTGAATAGATAAGTCTATCGTGGGATACGGGACGGTTTGAGCGGCAAAACCGAAAATTTGGATAAGATAAGTTTTAAGTTTCGTTCGCAATTTCTTCAGCTGACAAGGACACAGTGAAGATTTTGAACGAGTTTCAAATAGAACGCACATGAAGAATTTGTGAATAGACTCGGTTGAGTATAGCATAGAGGGGAAGGGTCCGATCACATTCACTTAGCAGAAAATGCAACTTGAAGAGATAGCCATAAGTGAATGTTGTAGAGGACATAAACTCATATAATATATATAGCCAATGAAGAAAAACGACGGAAACAGTGAAGATTTTGCAGAGTTGAAGAATTTGAAAAACTGAAGAATTTCAAAACTGAGGAATTTCAAAAATGAAGATTTTCAACTTTGGTGGTGGTGTGACCCACCGTATAAGAATGATGATTTCAGACACCGCGTACAATTGTCGTAGGGTTCTGAGAATCAAATTCTTCATTAATTTCTTCACACTTAGAGTGTTATTCTTCATTGATTGAAGAAAAACGTTTCTTCATGTGTTGCACATCTAAGTCATCAATTTTGCATAAGTGTTAGGATGAGTGTCCTTTTTCAAAGAACATTCGAAGACTCTAAGATATTTAGCTCACACCGCAACTTGCTAAATCTCTTCTCATCCAAGGGCTTTGTGAAGATATCGGCTAGCTGTTCTTCAGTCTTCACGTGCTCGATGGAGATGTCGCCCTTCAACACATGATCACGAAGAAAATGATGACGAATCTGAATGTGCTTTGTCTTCGAGTGCTGAACTGGGTTGTGAGCAATCTTGATGGCACTCTCATTGTCATAGACGAGAGGCACATTCTTCATGTTGACGCCATAGTCCTTGAGCGTTTGCTTCATCCACAGCGATTGAGCACAGCAAGAACCAGCACCAATGTACTCAGCTTCCGCAGTAGACAGTGATACGCAGTTCTGTTTCTTCGAGGACCAACAGACCAAAGATCGTCCGAGGAAATGACAAGTACCAGATGTTGACTTGCGGTCCACACGATCACCAGCATAGTCAGAGTCAGAATATCCAATGAGATCAAAAGTAGAGCCCTTGGGGTACCATAGTCCTAGTGTTGGTGTGTGAGCTAGATATCGAAGAATATGCTTCACAGCCTTATGGTGTGATTCCTTCGGTGTAGCTTGAAATCGGGCACACATGCAAACACTAAGCATTATATCTGGCCTAGATGCACATAAGTACAATAAAGAACCAATCATGGAGCGGTATACCTTGTGATCGAAGTCAATACCATTTTCATCAGTGCATAGATGGCCATTTGTGGGCATAGGAATTTTGACTCCTTTGCAATCTTGCATGCCGAATTTCCTCAGAACATCCTTGAGGTATTTCTCCTGAGATATGAATATGCCATTGTGCTGTTGACGAATTTGAAGACCTAAGAAGAATTTCAACTCTCCCATCATAGACATTTGATATTCTTCACTCATCATATAGGCAAATTCATCACTATAACGTTGGTCAGTACAGCCAAAGATAATATCATCAACGTATATTTGGCACACAAACAGTTCACCATCATAAGATTTAGTAAAGAGAGTAGGGTCGAGTGAACCGGGTGTGAAGCCATTCTTCACGAAGAATTCCTTCAAAGTATCATACCACGCCCGAGGGGCCTGCTTGAGGCCATAGAGGGCCTTGTTGAGTCTGAAGACTTTGTCAGGATTCTTTGGATCTTCAAAACCTGGGGGTTGAGCAACATATACTTCTTCCTCAAGCTTACCATTGAGGAATGCACTTTTCACATCCATTTGATATAAAGTGATATTATGATGGTTAGCATAAGCAAGTAATATGCGAATAGCCTCAAGTCTAGCAACAGGTGCAAAAGTTTCATCGAAATCAATTCCTTCAACCTGTGTGTAGCCTTGAGCTACAAGTCGTGCCTTATTCCTCACCACAAGGCCATTTTCATCTTGCTTGTTGCGGTAGATCCACTTTGTGCCAATGATATTATGCTTGCGAGGATCTGGACGTTTGACCAGTTCCCAGACATTGTTGAGCTCGAACTGATGTAATTCTTCTTGCATGGCCTGAATCCACTCAGGCTCCATAAATGCTTCATCTACCTTAGTGGGCTCTGTGATGGAGACAAAAGCATAGTGCCCACAAAAGTTAGATAAATGTGAAGCTTTTGAGCGGGTGAGAGGACCTGGTGCTTCAATGTCATCGATGATCTTTTCAACTTGCACTTCTTTTGCAACGCGAGGATGAGCTGGTTGTGGTCGAGGAATTTGATCAGCATTTTCTTCAGCACCATTTTCTTCAGCATTTTCCTCAGGTGCATTAGCTCGATGATCTTTGCGTTTAGGAATGAATTCTTCAGTTGATTCTTCGGTAGGAATGACATCCTCAGTAGCCTTGAACTTGATAGAATCCTCAGGTGCTGGTTCATCTATCACAGAAGGTAGGTGCTCTCTTTGCGAGCCATTAGTTTCATCGAACCGCACATCTACAGTTTCAACTACCTTGTGAAGAGCATTGTTGAAGAATCTGTAGGTGTGCGAGTCCTTTCCATAACCAAGCATAAAACCTTCATGTGCTTTCGATGCAAATTTAGCATTGTGATGAGGATCTCTAATCCAACATTTAGCACCGAAGACTTTGAAATAACTCACATTGGGTTTCTTGTCAGTGAGGAGTTCATAGGCAGTCTTCTTGAAGAATTTGTGAAGATATACCCGATTGATGACGTGGCACGCAGTATCAATTGCCTCAATCCAGAAACGACGAGGCGTCTTGTATTCATCAAGCATAGTGCGAGCCATTTCAGCAACGGTTCTGTTCTTGCGCTCCACGACGCCATTCTGCTGAGGAGTATAAGGAGCAGATAACTCATGAGTAATACCAAGTTCATCAAGATAGCCATCAAGACCGGAATTCTTGAACTCAGTCCCATTGTCAGTTCTGATGTGCTTGATCTTCACACCAAAGTTGGTTGAAGCCCTCGAGGAAAATCGTTTGAAGATTTCCTGCACTTCATGTTTGTAAGTGACAATGTGTACCCATGTGTAATGAGAATAGTCATCAACAATAACAAAGCCATATAGAGATGCATCATTTGAAACAGCAGAATAATGATTAGGACCAAAGAGATCCATGTGAAGCAATTCGAATGGACGAGTAGTGGTCATGATAGTCTTTGCTGGATGCTTGGCCTTGGTCATTTTTCCAGCTTCACAGGCACCACACAAGTGATCCTTGAGGAATTTGACATTCTCAATGCCAATGACATGCTTCTTCTTCGCAAGCGTGTGCAAATTCCTCATGCCTGCGTGACCAAGTCGTCGATGCCATAGCCAGCCTTCTGAAGCTTTTGCCAGTAAGCACACGGCTGGTTGTGGTCCTGTAGAGAAATCAACAATATACAGATCTCCTCTCCTAAAGCCTTCGAAGACTTTGGAATGGTCAGCTTCCATGATCACAACACAACAATATCTTCCAAAGACAACAACCATATCGAGATCACAAAGCATTAAGACAGACATGAGGTTGTATCCTAAGGACTCGACAAGCATGACTTTGTCCATGTGTCGATCCTTTGAGATCGCAACCTTACCTAGACCCAATACCTGACTTTTGCCTTTGTCAGCGAAGATGATATGCTTCAGATGTGACGGTGTTAAGGGAGCATCCATCAATAGGTTCTTGTCACCAGTCATGTGATTCATACATCCACTATCGAGGACCCACTCGTTTGCTTTGGGCTGATCATCCTGCAGATGAATTAGTGCAACTTACAAACTCATATACTTCATCAGTGAAGAATATGACGTCAAATCATCAGTTCAATTCAAGCAATAGCACAGATAAGCAGTGTGAGGACGTGTGAAATGAAAGTTCATTTCATCATGATTTGCCTGCGTCCTTTCAGGCATTTTGTCAGGCCCCCAGCAAATTCTTCAGACGTTAAAGCACGTCTGGAGACCTGACCCTGCGGAAGAAATTAGTTCTTTTTCTTCACCACCCACATCTGAAGGGGTGGCAAAGAATTCATCACTCTGCGAGCACCATATGAGAAAGGTGGCATAGAAGCTAGTCCACTTCGCTTCACATAAGAGGGGTTAGGGTAAGCATATGAATAAGCAGAGAAATTCTTCGAGGACTTATGAACATAATGATTTGAAGAATAATGCGCATATTCATAGCCCTTAGCTCTACCCTGCGAAACAGAAGGGTTAGCACGATGATGTTCATATGAGGACTTTGATCCTTTTGAGGAATTTGATCCATGTGAGGAATTTTGTCCATATGAGGACTTGGATCCATATGAAGAATTTGGTCCATATGAAGAGTTTGATCTGGGGTTCCTGTTCTTCACAGGTGGTGTCATGAGGACATTCACCTGAAGACTTTCAACATAACTTTTGGGAACCCAGATTTTCTTCATAGGGGAACCGTTCCTGCAGTTAGTGCCAACATATCTAGCAAATACTTCACCATTCTGATTTTTGAACAGTTTATAGTTGGAGTCAAATGACTCATCAGAAGAATGAGGAGATTCACATGTAAAGCCAGATAAATTAGATGGATCAACTGGAGGTCCCTTTGCAGCAACCCATGAGGTTTTGGGGTACTGCTCAGGCTTCCAATATGTTCCATCAGCATTGAGTTTCCTCTCAAAGGCAATACCCTCTTTCCTAGGGTTCCTGTTGAGGATCTGCTTTTTAAGCACATCACAAAGAGTCTGATGCCCTTTGAGGCTTTTGTACATGCCTGTCATATACAATTCCTTCAGCCCTGCATCGTTAGTGATACTAGCAATGTCCTCAGATGAGGAATTAGTGATAGCAGAGGCAGGTGAAGAATTTGTAACATTTGAAGCATTTGAACATTCAGGTGAAGAATTAGCAGATTCACGTTCAATGCACTTTAAGCATGGAGGATCAAATTCTTCCTGAGTAGCGCTGATTTGTTGAGCAAGTAATGAATCGCGCTCCTTCTGAAGATCTTCATAACTCACTCTTAGCTTCTCAAGATCTTGCTTTCTTTGAAGAAATTCATAAGAAAGCTTCTCGTGATCAGATAAGAGAGTTTTATGATGACTTTGAAGGTTGTCAAACTTAGACTGAAGTCTCTGAAGATTTTCAATTAAGTCTTTAGTGCGGTCCATTTCATCACCCAACATATCATCACTTTTGTCTAGCATGTTTTGAAGTTTTTCAATAGCCTTTTGTTGTTTCACAGCAATCTTAGCAAGTTTAGAGTAGCTAGGCTTAAGATTTTCATCAGATTCATCCTCACTTGATTCAGAGGAGGGGTATTTAGTTATCTTGGCAGCCTTTGCCATGAAGCAATAGGTGGGAGCGTAGTCATCATTGCCTTCATCAGCGTTGTTGGTGTTGCCATTTTCTTCAGAGTTGAAGATAGACTTGCTGACAAATGCGGTAACAAGAGCTAGACTTGCTACACCTGACTCAGACTCCTCGGATGCCTCCTCTTCCTCATGATCCTCAGATTCAGCCTCAGAATCCATTTCCTTGCCAATGAACACCCGAGCCTTCTTGGAGATGCTCTTCTTGTGAGAAGAAGACTTTGAGGATTTTGATGATGAAGACTTTGAAGATTTCTTCTTCTTCTTGGCATCATCAGAACTGTAATCCTTGTATTTCTTCTTCTTTAATTCCTTGTCCCACTGAGGACAATCTTGAATGTAGTGACCAGGCTTCTTGCATTTGTGGCATAGCCTTCTCTTATAGTCACTTGATGAGGAATCACTGCTCCTTGAGGATTTTCCAAAGCGACCACGTCTTGAGAATTTCTGGAACTTCTTCACGAGCAGTGCTAGCTCCTGGCTCAATTCTTCAGGATCACCAAGGCTACTACCAGAATCTTCACATTCAGATTCAGACACAGCCTTGGCCTTCAGGGCACGTGTTTTGCCATAGCTTGAACCATAGAGATCTCTCTTTTCAGCAAGCTGGAACTCATGAGTATTTAGCCTCTCGAGGATATCAGCGGGATCTAGTGACTTGTAATCAGCACGCTCTTGAATCATCAGTGCCAGAGTGTCAAATGAAGAATCGAGTGATCTCAGCAATTTCTTCACCACCTCATGGTCGGTGATGTCAGTGGCACCGAGCGCTTGAAGCTCATTTGAGATATCAGTGAGGCGATCGAAGGTTTGCTGAACATTTTCATTGTCGAGTCTTTTGAAGCAGTTGAAGAGATTGCGAAGAACGTCAACACGAGAGTCACGTTGAGTTGAGACTCCTTCGTTTACTTTGGAGAGCCTATCCCAGATAAGCTTAGCAGTTTCCAAAGCACTCACTCTACCATACTGCCCTTTACTCAGATGACCACATATGATATTCTTCGCTTGAGAATCGAGTTGCTTGAATCTCTTCACATCAGCAGCATTCAGGGAAGGTGTGACTGAGGGAACACCATTTTCCACAATGTACCAGAGATCGTTGTCAATTGCTTCAAGATGCATTCGCATCTTATTCTTCCAGTAGGGGTAGTCCGTGCCATCGAAGGTAGGACACCCAGCAGAGACCTTGATCATACCTGCGGTCGACATAACTAGAACTCCAGGTGGTTAAACCAAAATCACACAGAACAAGGGAGTACCTTGCTCTGATACCAATTGAAAGTGCGTTATATCGACTAGAGGGGGGTGAATAGGCGATTTTTATGAATTCTTCACTGAGGAATTTGCCAGTGAGGAAATTCCTTAGCGAAGAACTACTTGCAGCGGAATAAGTACTCAGAAGTAAGCATAACAGAATACACACATAGTCATCATGATGAAATGAAGACAAACACAGAGTACAGAAAGCGTAAACACATGATAACACAAGATGAAGACAAACAGACTAAAGAAATTGAACTGAGGAAATTGAGAAAGTCTTCAGTCAAAGTCTTCAAACACAGATATGAACGATCACTCAACACAGTAATGAGGAAATGAAAGAGTTGAGGAAATAGAACCAGTAAGGTTGGTGAAGACAATGATTTGGTAGACCAGTTCCAATTGCTGTCTCAGTTGTACGTCTGGTTGGAGCGGCTGAGTATTTAAACTCGAGGACACACAGTCCCGGACACCCAGTCACTGAGCACGTAGCTCAGGACACCAAGTCCTCACCATATTCTCCTTGAACTAAGGTCACGCAGACCTCGTCCAATCACTCATGATAAGTCTTCAGGCGACTTCCAAACCTTCACAGACTTCGGTCACTCGGCGATCCACAATTCCTCTTGGATGCTCTAGACCATGACGCCTAACCGTCTGGAAGAAGCACAATCTTCAAAGGTAACAAGCGTCGGATCCACGCAGGATCATCTCTTCAGTGATGCTCAATCACTTTGGGTTTGTAGGTGTTTGGGTTTGGGTTTTTCTTCACTCGATGATTTTCGCTCAAAGTCCTCGGAGGATGGGATGCTCTCAAATGACAAGTGTCAGTTTCTCTCGGAGCAGCCAACCAGCTAGTGGTTGTAGGGGGCGACTATTTATAGCCTAGGGAGTAGCCCAACATGATAAGACATAAATACCCTTCAATGACGACAAGTCTTCACGGACACACCAATTTCTTCACTTTCAAAGTCTTCATGAAAGTCTTCAGGAATACCAAAATCTTCAGTCGAAGATATTCATTTTTAGGGGTCGACTTTGTGTGTAAATATCAAACTCCTCATAGACTTATAGACTTGTGTACACTCATAAACACATTAGTCCCTTAACCTATAAGTCTTCAATACACCAACATCACTAAGGGGCACTAGATGCACTTACAGTTCTCACATCATATGTGTCAAGAAGGCATTTGATACGTCTCCAACGTATCTATAATTTTTTATTGTTTCATGCTATTATATTATCTGTTTTGGATGTTTTATATGCATGCTATTTTATATTATTTTGGGGACTAACCTATTAACCTAGAGCCCAGTGCCAGTTTCTGTTTTTTCCTTATTTTTTGAGCTTCGCAGAGATGGAATACCAAATGGACTCCAAATGGAATAAAACCTTCGCGGTGATTTTTCTTGGGCCAGAAGACACCAAGGAGATTTGGATATCAAGTCAGAAGAGCCACGAGGCGGCCACAAGGGGGAAGGGCGCGCCCCCATGCCTTGTGGGCCCCTTGTGACTCCCCTGACCTAATTCTTCGTCCTATATATTCAAATATATCCCCAAACCACCAGAAGCATCCACGAAAATTCTTTTCCACCGCCGCAACCTTCTATACCCGTGAGATCCCATCTAGCGGCCTTTTCTGGCATCCTGCCGGAGGGGGATTCGATCATGGAGGGCTTCTACATCAACTCTATTGCCCTTTCGATGAATCGTGGGTAGTTTACCTCAGACCTATGGGTCCATAGCTAGTAGCTACATGGCTTCTTCTCTCTCTTTGATTCTCAATACCATGTTCTCCTCAATGTTCTTGGAGATATATCTGATGTAATTTTCTTTTGCGGTGTGTTTGTCGAGATCTGATGAACTGTGGATTTATGATCAGCTTATCTATGAATATTATTTGAATCTTCTCTGAATTCTTATATGCATGATTTGATATCTTTGTAATTCTCTTCGAACTATCGGTTTAGTTTGGCCAACTAGATTGGTTTTTCTTGCAACAGGAGAAATGCTTTGCTTTGATTTCAATCTTGTAGTGTCCTTTCCTAGTGACAGTAGAGGCAGCAAGGCACATATTGTATTGTTGCCATCGAGGATAAAAAGATGGGGTTTACATCATATTGCTTGAGTTTATTCCTCTACATCATGTCATCTTACTTAATGCGTTATTCTGTTCTTCATGAACTTAATACTCTAGATGCAGGCAGGGGTCGGTTGATATGTGGAGTAATAGTAATAGATGCAGGCAGGAGTCAGTCTACTTGACACGGACATGATGCCTATATTTCATAATCATTGCCTTAGATATCGTCATAACTTTGCGTTTTTCTATCAATTGCTCGACAGTAATTTGTTCACCCACCGTATTATTTGCTATCTTGAGAGAAGCCACTAGTGAAACCTATGGCCCCCAGGTCTATTTTCCATCATATAAGGCCAACTCCAGCGCATGACCCCAAATGGATGTCCGTTTTGCCCAGATTCTGTTCGTTTGTGTAGGGCAATGGGGTCGTGTCCGGGCCATTTCTCTAATGCGGTGGCCGTGAGCCCAATGCGCGGGCGCATCTCGGCCACATCCCGTCCGCGTACGTTTTTCTTAGCAAGCACATTTTTTCATCATTGGTTTTTACTACATGGAAATACATCACCAAATTGTGACTAGAAAAGCAAAACCAAAGAAAACAAGAACTACAAGAATACATTTTAGAAGATATCCAACATAACTGCTCCTGTAAGTTGGATTAGTGCCTTCTCGATACATTCATTGTTGATCTGTGGAGGCTCGATCTTGCGTGCTTCTTTCTTCTTTGAGTGTAAAGAAGTGGACGTTGCTTCCTCGCATCTAGTCTCATGTCTAGCCTCTATTCTAGCAACAAGTGCACTAGTCTCATCTCTAGCCTCTATGCTAGCTAAAAGTGCACAAACATTTACTAAATTGGGCTCTGTTATATTGATGTATTCTTCTTCCCAATACCAAAATTTGCATCCATTCTACACAATAAAAATGTAGGTTAGCACAACTAGTCAAATCTGATAGCACTACCGAAGCTTGATGAACACATACCTCATCGCTTGAGCACTTGATGAACACCCATCCGGGATGCTCCGGCATTGTAGACACGCGGCACAAGACATTCTTTGGGCAGTTGTCACACGTAATGAGCGGCAATGGTGCGCCGACGAGCTTTTAGGCCAGCACCGAGCCCGGCCGACCGCCATTCATGTATCTACCAGCGGACCATCGACGGTGTAGATCCGAGCGGCTAGAGGAGGAGTCAATACCTGCATGCGGCCTTGTGGCCTTGCCGGGGCCTTCGGGCATGGTGCCCGACCAGTCGATGGTGAGGCGCGACCTCCCACAACTGGCGAGCTCAAGCCCGACCGGACCCGCTCCAAATCCGGCCTCCGGGTGCGCAAATCAGGTGGCCGTGGTTGGGTAGCTCGGGGGCATCGAGGGAAAGGGGGCTGGGTGAGTGCGTGCCCGAGCTGCACAGGTGCAATGGCAGCAGCGGTGGCGAGGGGCAAGAGTGGAGAAGAGTGGAGGGGGTGCGGATGGAGGGGGAGGGGCGGATAGAAAAAGGGGTCCCTGTGCCACCGTCGGGCGGGGCATGGGAGGACACGCGCACATGGCCCGCCCGTCTGTGCGCTGTTAGTTTTAACCCAAAAGCGGCCCAAACTTGGGCCGGGATGGGTCGAAAGCGGACATAAAACAGACAAAAAGTATGTTTGCGCCCGCGCGCTGGGCCGTCTGGTATGTTCGTTTTACCCCAAAAGGATGCACCCGGGCATGATGGGGTCGTGCGCTAGAGTTGGCCTAAGTTTCTGATCTACTATTTTGCAATCTTTTACTTTCCAGTCTATAAACCAAAAATACCAAAAATATTTATTTTATCTTTTGTTTAGTTTCATCTATCTCTATCAGATCTCACTTTTGCAAGTGACCATGAAGGGATTGACAACCCCTTTATCGCATTGGGTGCAAGTTATTTGATTGTTTGTGCAGGTATTGGTGATTTGTGCGTTGTCTCCTACTGGATTGATACATTGGTTCTCCAACTGAGGGAAATACTTATCTCTACTTTGCTGCATCACCCTTTCCTCTTCAAGGGAAAAACCAATGCAAGCTCAAGAAGTAGCAGCACTACAACCAATTAGGGCCAGTGTACGCAAAGGCTTTCTCACATGGAAGCTTTCACACTTTCCGAATTTTAGAACGCAGAGCTCGAGCCTTGGTGCAGTTGATGACCGCATGGTACTCAACCTCATCTTCCTGCCTGCATATAGGGCAAGTGGCATTGACCTCAAGGGTCCTCCGTGTTGGGGAACGTAGTAATTTCAAAAAAAAATCCTACGATCATGCAAGATCTATCTAGGTGATGCATAGCAACAAGGGGGAGAGTGTGTCCACGTACCCTCATAGATCGAAAGCGGAAGTGTTATGTAACGCGGTTGATGTAGTCGAACGTCTTCGTGATCCAACCGATCAAGTACCTAACGCACGACACCTCCGTGATCTGCACACATTTATCTCGGTGACATCCCTCGAACTCTAGATCCAGCTGAGGCCGAGGGAGAGTTTTGTCAGCACAACAACATGGTGACGGTGATGACGAAGTTACCGGCACAGGGCTTCGCCTAAGCACTACGACGATATGACCGAGGTGGAAAACTGTGGAGGGGGCACCACACACGGCTAAAGATCAACTTGTGTGTCTATGGGGTGCCCCTTGAGGGAGTCCTGGATAAGGGGGTATCCAGACAGCCGGACTGTACACATCGTCCGGACTATAGAAGCGTCAAGATACAAGACTCAAGACTTTGGCCCGTGTCCAGATGGGACTCTCCTTTGCGTGGAAGACAAGCTTGGCGATCCGGATATTATATTTCCTTCCTTATAACCGACTCCATGTAAACCCTAGCTCTCCAGTGTCTATATAGACCGGAGAGGATGGTCCTTAGAAGGCCGATCACGATTACAATCATACCATCATAGGCTAGCTCTTAGGGTTTAGCCTCTACGATCTCGTGGTAGATCTACTCTTGTACTACTCATATCTTCAATATTAATCAAGCAAGAAGTAGGGTTTTACCTCCATCGAGAGGGCCCGTACCTGGGTAAACATTGTGTCCCTTGCTTCCTGTTACCATCAGCCTAAGACACACAGATCGGGACCCCCTACCCGAGATCCGCCGGTTTTGACACCGACATTGGTGCTTTCATTGAGAGTTCCTCTGTGCCGTCGCTTCAAGGCTTGATGGCGTCTTCAATCGTCAACGACATGGTCTAGGGTGAGACTTTTCTCCCCGGACAGATCTTTGTGTTCGGCGGCTTCACACTGCGGGCCGATTCGCTTGGCCATCTGGAGCAGATCGACAGCTATGCCCCTGGCCACCAGATCAGGTTCGGAATCTTGAACTACACGGTGGATGTTCGCGGAGATTTGATCTTCGACGGATTCAGCCCTGCGCCGGGAGTGCCGGAGAGTCACAGCGAGCACGGCCTAGACCTACTGTCGGACAATGCTCAGGACATCATCCCTGCAGCAGCCCCGGACCTAAATCCAGAGCAGATTGCGTTGCCCAAGGACGGAGGGTTGGACCCCGCCCCGCAGGCTGCACCCTCATCAGCGGTGGAGCCGAACACGGGTCTCATATCTGTAGGGGCCTGTAACCCCGGACCCTCGGACTCGTATCCGGCTGTTGGTTCCGGTCCGCATACCCTCGAGCCAGCCGATCCAGTTTTGGCTCCGGTAATGGAATTTACCGCTGCGGACATCTTTCAGCACTCACCCTTTGGCGACATACTGAACTCATTGAAGTCTCTCTCTTTGTCAGGAGGCTCTGGGCCGAACTATGTTCGGCTTGAGTGGGAAGCAGGCGACGAAGAAATTCGCTGCCCACCCACCACCCACTTCATTGCTATGATCGATGATTTAACCGACGTGCTTGACTTCGACTCCGAGAACATCGCCGGCATGGACGACAATGCTCGAGAAGCTCCAGAATTTCCGGGGCGCGGGACTATTACCTTATCACACGATATATACATGGTGGATACGCCCAAGAAGGACGACAACGATAATCCGGAAGATAAAACACCCGGACAAAAGCCTAAACGGCGGCGCAGACGCCGCTCAAAGTCTAGAAACAGTAAAAACAACGACAAGAGTGCAAGAAGGATTGATATACCAATAAGTCCCGAAGGCAGTAATGACCACATGGACCCAGCGATGGAGCAGGATGATCCAAGTCACACCAAACCAAGTTCGGAGCAAACACCCGATCAAAATGATCAGGAGGGACGAGCTCATGAAACCGCCCCAGAGCAGGAACACAGTCCGGATGACGATGCATTCATCATTCCGGACGAACAAGTGGAACGAGACAACCTCCATCGAAAACTTATGGCCACAGCAAGAAGTTTAAAGAAGCAGAAGCAACAACTCAAAGCCGCACAGGAAAAGCTCAGTTGTAGATGGAATAAAGTGCTAGACACTGAAGAAAGATATGGCGACGATCGCCATACCAAAAGCTATCCAAAGTGCAAGCTACTGCCAGAATTCGACGATGAGGCCATTCCACCAAAGAATAATACGACAAGGAGACCAGACGTACTGCTCCACAACCACAACAGAACGGCTACTGACACCGCTCATGATCTGCGTGCGCATCTGGACAAGAAAGCCGGTGCAGCCAGGTCCATCTATGGATCTAAAAGACACACCCCGGCGAGGGACTATGGTCACCCAAACGCTAATACAAGCCAAACACCAGTTCGGAATAAACTCCGGACACAACAACAGCCGACCACATGCCACGGCACGTCTAGATATAGAGGGGCTGCTCACCCCCTGTGCGTCACTGAAGAAGTACTGGACCATGAATTCCCACAAGGTTTTAAACCTGTGAACATAGAGGCATATGACGGAACGACAGACCCAGGGGTCTGGATCGAGGATTTTATCCTGCATATTCACATGGCTCGTGGGGATGACCTCCACGCCATCAAATACCTTCCCCTCAAGCTGAAGGGACCATCTCGACACTGGTTGAAAAGCCTCCCCGAAAACTCAATTGGGAGTGGGAAGGAACTAGAAGACGCTTTCAGGGCCAATTTTCAAGGGACTTATGTCCGGCCTCCGGATGCAGACGATCTAAGTCACATAATCCAACAGCCCGGAGAGTCCGCCCACAAGCTTTGGAACAGATTCCTCACTAAGAAGAATCAAATTGTCCACCGTCCGGACGTCAAAGCCTTAGCGGCATTCAAACACAGCATCCGTGACGAATGGCTCGCCAGACACCTCGGCCAAGAAAAGCCAAGGACAATGGCAGCCTTGACAAGCCTTATGACCCGCTTTTGCGTGGGTGAAGATAGCTGGCTAGCCCATAAAGGCACCAGCGACCCCAGCACATCCGAAGTAAGGGATGGCAACGGGAAGCCACGGCGTAATAAAAACAAATGCCAAAACAAGGAAGAGAGTCCGGATAATACGACGGTCAATGCCGGATTCAGGGGCTCTCGACCTGATCAGGAAAAGAAGCCATTTAAAGGCAGTAAAGAGGGTCCGTCCGGTCTGAACAAAGTTCTGGACAGACTATGCCAAATTCATGGCACCCCGGAGAAACCTGCGAACCACACCCATAGAGAGTGTTGGGTCTTCAAGCAGGCCGGCAAATTGAATGCCGAACACAAAGGGAGGGAAACACCAAGTGAAGACGAGGACGAACCTCGCCAGCCAAACACTGGGGGACAGAAAAAATTCCAGCCAGAGGTTAAAATAGTAAACATGATCCACGCAACTCACACGTTCACGAGAAGGCATGAACGCGCGCTCAGAGACGCGCACGCTGTAGAGCCCATCGTACCCACATACGACTACTGGATGTCTCGTCCGATCACTTTCGATCACATGGACGGCCGAACTAGTATTCGGCACGGAGGATCACAGGCCTTGGTGCTTGACCCAATAATCGACGGATACCGTCTCACCCTTGTCCTTATGGACGGCAGCAGTAGTCTCAACTTAATATACGAGGACACTGTCCGCAGGATGGGGATAAGCCCATCTAGAATCAGCCAAAGCAACACCACCTTTGAAGGGGTGATACCAGGCGTTGCAGCCCACGGTAGGGGCTCCGTTATGCTAGAAGTAACATTCAGCTCCCCAGACAACTACAGAAGTGAAGAACTGCTCTTCACCATCGCACCCTTCCAAAGCAGCTATCACGCATTGCTAGGAAGAACGGCCTTCGCCCGCTTCAACGCATTGCCGCATTATGGCTACCTTACACTCAAGATGCCCGGTCCACGTGGCGTCATCACCGTTAGCGGAATCAAAGAGCGCTCTTCATGCGCAGAGGAACACGCAACGGCCGGACTATAAGCGGCCTCTAAAACCAGAAAACATGACTGGTCATTATGAACCACAGACATGGTTAGACGAGTCCGGTAGCCCGGATAAAGTTCAACTGGGCACCGTATATGTAATCCCATAGCGGAAACTAGGGGCTATAAATATTTAATACAGCCCCACACTAGGCTCAACCTTATTGGCAGGCCATCATCTTACACTTATACTATCAATCGCATACTTACGTTGTACTCTCCTAGGAGTTTTCCTTTTTTTTCCACAGGCAACGCTTGCGCGATACCCTTCCAGGATACGACACAACGGAGACAAAGGCGCGGACGTGTAGCAGGGCCCCGTTCAACAGGTTTCTTTTTAGATTAAGCCCCTGTGTAAACCTTTTCTATTGCCTCTTGTTGCTCAAACCATCCCATGGGTTCTATACCCATAGAGGATACTGTCGTTATTGGCATTTTGCCACGACAGATTACCGCACGTACCTAGAAACACAGGGTTTATATTGAATTGGCATTTTTGAGCCCATCTTTTGTTATAAAGTCCGAACACCTTCGGGAGTGTTCGGCGTCACGAGTTTGGCCTTATATGCATCAGCTCCGAATCATGTCTTGGGTCAAATGTTGGGTTTGCCCAGCTCCTGGGTTTGCCGCCTTACGTTCCGTATTATCGGCTAAGGCAGGCCAAAGGAGAACTACTGCGATTGTGCCCTGGTTATTCCGGATGAGCGCCTCAATAGAGAAAGCCGAAAACTGACCGTCATGATACAGCGAGAGACTGTTCAACCACTCGAAGACTCACCGGAATCTCTAGGATTCCTCCGCATTAACGAAGGGCTGTTTTCCGGCCATGTACACACGCGCCCGTATTCGGTTGCACGCGAAGGTACCAGGGGCTACATAGTAGCCCCACCATTATATTCCCATGGCTAAGCAAAAGTTTTACAGCTATATAGGCCGGTTGCCTTGTTTGACGTGCGATCACCTCCTTAATGGACCAAGACGTTGGATCAAGTGTGATTAAGCATATTCTTCGCGAACACCCCTGCATTGTATGCGTGGGGGCTGAAGCCAACGACCTATCTTTCGGACTACTTATACATATAAGAATGGAAATATAGGGGACACAATTATATTGTCAGGCAAAAAGTATAAACATAGCCTTGTACTCAAAATAAACATCATTTTTTACAATGATTCGACTTATCACTCGAACAAGACATTCTTCGAGCACCGCGCCTCTATTAGGCGGGCACCTTTTGTGACTTCCGCCAAGTAGTGCTCGACCGGATATTGGCCTCCCACTAGATCCTGGGCCGCTATTACAGTGGCCTCCATATCCGTCCAATAGGCTTTAACGCGGGCTAGAGCCATCCGTGCACCCTCTATGCACGCCGACCTCCTCATGGCGTCAATCCGAGACACTGCTCCAAGGAATTGCTGCACCAAACCAAAAATAGATGTCCGGCTTAGGCCCCTTAGGCCAAAGATGGTCTATTACAGACCGCATGGCAAGCCCGGACAGCCTGTGGAGCTCCGCCATAGCAGCCACCTTCTCATTCAGCGGCAGCGGACGAGTGGGAGCATTGAACGGCGACCAGAAAAGCTTCTCCACTTCTTCATCGCCTTGACCCTCGAAGAACTTGACAGCGTCAGCTGTACTATTCGCCAAGTCCGCATATGCGTCTGCAGGACTCAAGCACCCAGCCAGGGGAGCATACTTCGGATCCAAGAACTTCGTCCGCAGTAAGTATGAGCCCCCAGCCACGATTTTGTCGGCCTGTTGGAGCTCCTCCCGCATACTGCGGATCTCGGTCCGCATCTCCTTGGCGGCATTAAGTGCCTTGTCCAGCTCGGACGAACTAGCCTTATTCTCCTTTTCGAGGAGTGCGTACCGGTCGGCGGCATTTTTTAACTCCCCAGCCATTTCGGCTATCTTTGCCTCGCTTCGACGATGAGCAGCCTATTCGGCTCTCAATTCTTCGGCCGCCTCTAGGGCAGCCGCATTGCTAGCCTGAGCTTGTTCCTTGGCTTGAGCAAGTTCCGCCCTCAGGGCCTCCACGGCAGCAGCACAATCTACAGTGCAAACACATTGCATTACTATTATGCCCCTCTTGCATTTTCCTATACATTATAATAAGGGAAGCCGAGCACATACCCTGTGACTCCTCCATCCGTTTATTCACCAGCGTGATATCTGCATCAATGGATCCGATCTGCCTCCTTAGTTCGGCAACTTCAACAGACTGGTTGGCTGCCGGATCCTTGTATATCTGCGCACATGTATGGTGCACACATTAGTATATGATCCCTCGTTTGCTGCCTATGACGGGCAACCAGAGTCTCAGGGGCTACTATCTATAGGAAGCACACCTAGCGCGCACTTCATAACCAAAAAATTGTGCATTTTTCACTACATACCTCAAAGCCTTTGAGCAGGCTTGTAAATGCCTCATTCAAACCGCTGGTGGCAGATGAAATCTTCGTGAGCACCATGCTCATTAAATAGCGGTGCTCCTCCGAGAGCGCGGCTCGCTCTAGACGGCCTGTCAGTACGTCCGGCCGGACACTGAACTGTGCCGGACCCTTCTCATCGCCCCTGGGGAAGCCAAACGCTTTGGGCTCAGGGTGACTGACGTGTTCGCTGCCGGCTTCGGCAGATCTGGACTCCTCCGTGACGACACCTCCGGGTCACCCGCTTCATGAGGCGGAGAGGTGGGTGGAGTTTCACTCTCCATCATCTCCGGACGATGGTCCCCCGAAGACGAACTCTGTTGAGAAGAGCTGCTTGCCGGACTACAAAAGACGAAGTCCTAGTTATGGATCTCGGAGTAACATCACACCTTCGAATTAATGAATAACTTACAGCTCGGTGGAGGGCTGTCCCGTTGGTGGGCATGACGCGGTGAGGGTGCCCGTCGCGGCAGAGCCCCCTGGTGATGCTTTCTTCCCTTGCTTGGGCGTCTCCGCCTCCAAATCTTCGGAGGCGGCCCTCTTCTTCCCGCGTGGGGAAGAGGCTTTGGTCTCCCCTTCCCGGCTATCCTCCATAGTAGAGGTAGCGATTTCTCCGGTCTGGATGCGTAGTGTGGCTTCGCTGCCCTTTCCTTCGCCTTTCCCTGAGGGGATTTTGCTGAGCGCCCGGCCAAGCATCTTTGCAATAGTTGGACCAGGTGAGCCTTCAGGAAGTGGTGCCGGACACCTGATTCTCTCCGCCTTGTTGAGCCATTCCTGGCCACGGAGGGATTTTCAGAATAATAGTTATGATAACTATAAATGAAGTGTCCGGCTTTAAGGTTACTTACTTGGGCATTTAGGCGATTGCAGCTTAGGCCCGCATCCTCGGTGGCGTCCGGACACTTTACTTGTGGTCCGAAGAATAATTTACACATTCCTTCGAGCTTCAGGCCGAAGAAGTGCTTAATAGTCCGCGGACCCTTTGGATTAAATTCCCACATCCGGAGAGGCCGGCGTTTGCACGACAACATCCGTCGGATTAGCATCACTTGCATTATGCTGACAAGATTTATGTCCCTCTCAATAAGCTCCCGAATACGATTCTGCAGTTCTGGTACATCGCCAATAGGCCCATAATTCCGTCCTACGTCGGTCCAAGATGTTAACTGTGATGGAGGGCCTGAGCGGAACTCAGGGGCAGCTACCCACTTTGTGCCTCTGGGAGCTGTGACATAAAACCACCTCTGTTGACACACATCGGATACTTCCAGAAAAGAACCCTCCGGCCATGGGGCATCAGCGTTCTTTCTTATTATGGCACCTCCGCACTCCGCATGTTGCCCCTCGATCGTCTTCGGCTTCACATTGAAGGTCTTAAGCCATAAGCCGAAGTGTGGGTTACGTGGAGAAAAGCCTCGCACACGATAATGAATGACGAGATATGAAGGACGGCGTCTGGAGCCAGATCATGGAAATCCAAGCCATAGTAGAACATGATCCCCCTCATAAAGGGGTCGAGGGTGAGGCCTAGGCCTCGGAGGAAGTGAGGGACAAACACGACGCTCTCGTTGGGCTCCGGCATGGGGATAACTTGCCCCGGAGCAGGAAGCCTGTGCTGGATATCGGCGGTCAGGTATCCGACGTCCCTAAGCTTAGCGATATCCTCCTCTTGGATCGAGGAGTCCACCCACCGGCCATTTGTGTTGGATCCAGACATACTAGAGTGTCGTGGAATTGTCACGTCAGTTGTCCTCATGAAAGGACTTAGTTGTGGAGCCATCGCAACTAGGAAGCTTGAAGGGGTTAATCGGGACAAAGGACACGAGAGGGTTTATACTAGTTCGGCCCCTTACGGTGAAGGTAAGGCCTACGTCTAGTTGGGTTAGTATTGATGTTTCGATGACCAGGGAGCGAGATACGCTATGCCTGGCTCTCGATGAGTTGTCCCTTTTTCTAAGCCGCCAGCGGGTCGTCCCCTTATATACATGGGTCGACGCCCTGCGGCTTACAGAGTCCTGACCGGCTTATAAACAATGTCCGGCTCAGTGACTAGTTAAGTCTACCTTATGATACAAGTAATATTATTACAACAGTTTACTACAACAGGCCTTAAGCTTCCTATGAACCGTCATCTTCATGCCTTGTCTTGGGCTTCTCTTTGGTGAGTCCTCTTTGCGTAACCCGGCCCCTCCTGGGCGCTTACACAAATAGTTATATCCCCAACATTAGGCCCCAGATTGATTTGAACCGGTTCATGTCAATCTTAAAATACCTTATGAACCGCCCTGTAGTCTTTGATCTTGCACGAAGGATTTTAACCCGCTGTGACGTCATCATCTAACTCCGGGTTAAATCTCTGTGACGCCATCTTCATTAAAGCTTTATTTTTTTATAACGTCACATCTTCAACGGATCTTTGTCTTTACTGACCATCCCGAGAATTGAGGCGCCAGAGCCGCTGGATAATGAATGTTATCTCCTCGTTTTTTGCGCCCGCTCGGTCAGTCTTCCCTTATAAATAGAGCGACCTAGGTCTTCCCCAGTCGTCTTCTTCCTCTTGCCTCCTCCCGTGCTCTGCCGCTGCCACCGTCGAACCCCTCGTCTTCACCGACTCAGGCCGCTGCATCGACCTGACTCCGACCAGAGATCGATGGCGAACCTCCGCGGCGCATCCGCATCTGTGAGCTCTTCTTATTTCCTTTCTCAGATCTGTGTTAGGTTCTTGCCGAGTTCGTCGGTGTTCATCACTGCCCGACGCAAACCTTCTCTAGTTCTTTCCTCTGATGCCCTGTTTAGACCATAAAAACTACATAGAACTGCTGCGGTGCTTACTTGTATTGATCCCGCACAGGAATAGATCTCATTTCCCTTGTGTAGAACCCCTTTTCGAGTATATGAGCTTCTCTGCTTTGTTTTTAGGTCTAGGAAATTTTCTTTCCAGGGCAATATTTTGATCCAGAGTAATAACTGTCCTCTGTGAAACTTGTCTTCATCACCCGGAAAACCTCCTCTGGTAAATGTCCTGAAATACAACTGTCGAGGTATCCGACTTAAATAAATGATACAGAACCTTGACTGCTCCTCATGACCCGGAATTTTTTTGAATTGCACTTGATACTTGTAGCGGCTTAAATATTGTTGCACATTCATCCTTATATCATTAGGCCCTTCATTAAGCCACCACTTTAATCAAAATTTTCCTCCCGGGTTAAAATTGAACCGGATCTTCTTGTTTTTCCATAGGCCAATTGCTGTGATGGCTCCTAAGGCTACCAAGGCCCCTGTAACTTGCAATTGGGTTCCATCCACAGTGACCAATAGCAAACTGGCTGAGTTTGTAAAGTCTGGGCATCTGCCAAAAAAGGACGTCATGTCATACTGTGCCCCTGACCCGTCTGAAGAAAAACCTCACCCCAAAGCCGGGGAAGTAATTATTTTTACTAATCATATGAGCCGTGGATTTGCTCCTCCTGGCTCAAAATTCTTCAGAGAAGTTTTAAATTTCTTTGACCTTAGACCTCAAGACATCGGACCCAATTCCGTGTCAAATATTTGCAATTTCCAAGTCTTCTGCAAGGTATACCTGGGAGAAGAACCAAGTCTGCTTTTGTTCAGAGAACTTTTTTACATGAACCGACAAAATGAACGCGCCAACGGGCCCAGTCTTGAGCTTGGTGGCATCTCAATCCAGCGACGGAGAGACTGTCTTTTCCCTTATGCTGAGCTGCCGAGTCACCCAAAATCTTGGAACCAGACATGGTTCTACTGTCAGGACACTTCTCCGGCTGATGAAAAACCTCTGCCCGGCTTTCGCGCTCTGCGCCTTGAATCTAACCATCAGCTACCAGACAAGCTGACAACACTTGAACGCGTGCCTCTCAATTCTACCATCAGGAAGATTAAAGCTCTCTTAGGAAATGGGTTAAATGGTATCGATCTGGTCCGAGTCTGGGTCACTTGGCAAATACTTCCATTAAGCCGCCGTCCCGGCTTAATGTGCACTTATACAGGCGAAAAGACTGATCCATTACGCCATAGCCCTGACGACTTACCAGATGATGTGGTGGATGCTACAACCCAATCATTGCTGAAAGAGGGCACTGTGACGAGCAACACCTTCGGCTTACTTCCATTTTGCAAGAATAACCCGGCCCCTGCAGTAAGTTATCAATCGTAACGAATGCTTATCGTTATATTATACCTTTCTTGATACTCATAATTTCTTAACTGTTTTCCACAGGCCGATGATGATTTCTGGAAAGCCAAATATGACCATGAAGCTGCCAAACAGGCCAGAATGACCAAGAAAGCTGAAAGGAAAGCCGCCAAGGTGGGAACCTCAAAGAAGAAGAAACCCAGCGCCTCTGACTTACTCAGATTGGAGGACAACTCTTCGGATGAGGAAGAGGTAATCTTTAAATTTTCTTAAGTCCTTTCTTATCACCTGTCTAACATTTTATCCCTTCAGGAGGATACGGGGAACAGTCGAGCAGCCAATGAAGAGGTAACTACAATCTCCTCCGACTCAGAGCCTTTGCCAAAGCAAAAGATCCGAAGGGTGACCCGAAAAGTAAGATTTTCACATGCACTTGCTTATCAAGATCCTCAATTTCTTTTGAAGCAACAACAGCTTGAGAACCGAAGGCAGACCCGGAATAACAAGGATGCAGAACTCTCCTCTGGCTTACCTGATGTAACCAGGAAACGTCGGATTGAGGTTATCTCCGATTTACGCTCTGTCTTACCTTTAGCAGGCTTAATTCATCAACCTCTCAATTCATCTGACTCCAATTATCAGGATACCTCTCCTTCTTCTCGTGAATCCATGCAGTCAAATATGCCGACTTTCAAAACTGCTCCCGGGTAATGTAAACTTATACACTTTTTACCTGACCCGTGCTTGCGTATTCATCCTTCTGCTTTTGTTAACAGTATGCAAGTGAAGCCCAGCAAACGGGCAAAGAAGAATAAACCATCCGAAGAACCGGTCATGGCTGAACTGGTGATTAATGCGTCTGCTCTAGATAGCGCTACCCATCAGCCGCCGCCTGACCCGGCTTCTGATATTCCAGCGCCAACCTCTGATCCACCTACCGAAGACATTCTCCACACAAGTGACCCGGAGACTCCTAGCCCGGTGAAGAGAAATGACCCAGAAGTTGAGATTGTGAAGTCCCAGTTTGTTGAACCAGGGCGGCCTACAGTCCTTGCCAAATGTACCGCCAAGGAAGAGTTTGCCCAACACCAAAAAGCCAAGCAGGACATTACGGATTGTACTCACCTAAGCATTGGTGATATAGTCTTAGGCTATCTGAATCAAGTGCATAATAGCCGTGACCTGGAAGTTGACATGGTGAAACAAATACATCATAAATCTGAGGTATAACTTATACTTTTATCTGAGCCTTATATATACTGTACCAGCCCCCAAGTCTATTGCTTATGAACAAATACGCTGTAGACTTAGAAATCTGCTTTTACTTGTTAACTTATCCGGCTTAAAAAGAATTTATTTAACCCGGTATAACATAAGGCCTTTAAATTTGCAATACACATTAGTCCCCAAGTGTCAAGTATCCTTACTTGTAAGGTGCTTGAGACTTAATATGTTTGACCCGACAGGATAAAGTTAAAATTTCTTCAGCATACATTAGCCCCCAAGTGCCAAGTATCTTTACTTGTAAAGTGCTTGGGACTTGAATGTTTACCTTACTAGAATCCTTACCATAACCCGGTGTCAATGCAGGCTGCCATAAGTCAATTTGAATCAGAGCTCGCTGCCCTGAAGAGTCGTCTGGAAACTCAAGAGCTTGAGACACAAAAAGCTAACTCCAAATTTGAATTTAGTGTCTCTAAAAATGAGAAACTAAAGAAGAATTTTGAGTCGAAAAAGAACATTTGGGCTGATGAAAAGGCTTCCCTGGTGACTCAGGCTGAAACAGCCGAAGCGTCTCTTGCAGAAGCAACAACCGAGCTATCAAACTTAAAACAACAAATATCCCAAATGGTCTCAGCCATCTTTGGTAAGTTATTGTGACACAACTTTAACATGGCAACCGTACAATGACTATTGTAATAATTACTTCCGGCTTACCGTTATGCTTGTGCACATACAGGCTCCAGGAGTGTCAATCTGAAGCAGAACACGCTGATCAAGCTTAAAGCAGTTTACACGTTAGTGGAACAGCTATACTCCGGGACACAACGTGCCCTGGCCGTTGTAGCTTTATCAACTCCACACCCCCGCCTTTTGCAAGATGTTTTGAAGAGCCTTGCCTTTCTACCTCAACGGATCCAAGACTTAAGGCGTTCATCTTCAAGAGCCGGGGCCGTAGCCGCATTGAGCCGGGCAAAAGCATGGCTCCCAAAACTAGACCCGGCAGACCTTGCTCTTGGATATCTGAGTCTAAAGGAAGACGTCAATGCCTTTGATGATCATGACTTCCACGCTTGTGTTAAAGCCATACGTCCGGTGGCCACCCTGATTGGAAACGATACTGACCTCAGCAAGTATGCGCCGGCTTATGACAGTAACAACCGGAAAATCCCAAACGCTCCATATGATCAAATCAGCCTGATCCCTCCAATTCGTAAGCTTACTTTTGCCCCTGAAGTGGACCCGGCCGGTTTAATAGATGATGAAGCTGAATTTGAAGCTTTGAGCGGCATTGATTGGGCTTCATCAACTTTCCAGGAAACAACAACCGACGGAGAAGCGGAGAAGGGTAACCCGGAGCCTTCAAGCCCGCCGAAGGAGTGAATCACCAGGTGTTTGACCAAAATACAATGCTTCATCTATTCAAACTCGGGGAGTCATGTAATAGGGTAGAAATAACTTCTTAATGCTCATGATGCCTTCATGCATGCTCTTATCACTTAACGTTTTTTCGCCGCCATGGCTGTATATTTCTGGCTTTTACTTCCTTGGCGTGTTAAATTTTGCTTGCCTTATTCTGCAATCCTTGAATGATCTTCCCGGCTCATATAATGTTCACCCGGTACTTAATAACCTGGGGTGACGAATATTAAACCGGCAAGACAAAAAACACCTTAAAATGCTTTCCACAAGGTATCAGAATAATCAAAATACTTTTACAGTCTTCTGATTCGGATACAATCAGTAAACCCTTCCAAAGGGGTTAAGCTAAGATTCGGAGACGATCATATAGCCCCCAGTGGCGTGGCGATGCCAATCAAGTGGGTATCGACAGTTATGTTCTCCTTGGTTCGAATATGACCTATGTTTGAACAAGAAGCCCCCAAGTGACCATAGGATTTGTTTAATGATGCTGATTCGTATACGATCCACGTCAGACCTAAAGGGGTTAAGCTGTGATTCAAATATGATCAGGAAGCCCCGAAGTAGGCTTGGCAAGTATGCCGATCAAGTGGGTATCGACAGCTATGTTCTCTGTGGTTCAGATACGACCTATGTTTGAACAGGAAGCCCCCAAATGACCATGGCTAGATTCAGATATGATCATAAGCCGGACCAAAGGTAAAACTGGATTCAGATTTGATCCGGTCCCTATTGGTTGTTTCCACCACCTGCCAAAAGGACATATACACTTTTTTGAGGGTGAAAAAAGGACAGAGGTCCTGCTTTATTACTTTATATAATATATACATTGTCAAAAAATATATACATCTAAAGAGCCGGTGGTTTAAGTATAATAAGGCCGAAGGTGGGCTATATTCCACGGCCGGCGGGTCTCCTCCTCCGATTTACCTGAGTCCTTGTGCTCTCGAATATCGATGAGGTAGTATGACCCATTGTGCAGATTCTTGCTGACCACAAAGGGTCCTTCCCAAGGAGGGGATAGCTTGTGCATATCGGACTGATCCTGGATGAGCCGGAGCACTAAATCGCCTTCCTGAAATGTTCTGCTTCTGACCCGGCGGCTATGATAGCGATGAAGGTCTTGCTGGTAAATCGCCGAGCGGGCTATTGCCAAGTCTCGCTCCTCATCCAACAAGTCAAGAGCCTCCTGTCGAGCATTCTCATTATCAGCCTCAATGTAAGCCGCCACACGGGGCGAGTCGTGCCGGATATCACTTGGCAGAACTGCCTCTGCTCCATAAACCATGAAGAAAGGCGTGTAACCCGTTGATCTGTTAGGCGTAGTGTTGATGCTCCACAGCATAGAGGGAAACTCTTCCACCCAGCAACCTGGAGACCGCTGTAAGGGGACCGAGAGTCGTGGCTTGATACCCTTTAAAATCTCCTGATTAGCTCTTTCTGCTTGACCATTGGATTGAGGATGAGCAACAGCCGAAACATCAAGCTGGATATGTTCCCGTTGACAGAACTCTTCCATGGCACCCTTGGAGAGATTAGTGCCATTATCAGTTATGATGCTATGTGGAAAACCAAAACGAAAGATCACCTTTTTGATGAACTGCACCGCTGTGTCCGCATCACACTGACCGACCGGCTCTGCCTCAATCCACTTTGTAAATTTATCCACTGCCACCAGGAGGTGCGTTTTTTTATCCTTAGACCTTTTGAAAGGTCCCACCATGTCAAGCCCCCAAACTGCAAACGGCCAAGTAATTGGAATCATCCTCAACTCCTGAGCTGGCACATGAGCTCGCCTTGAGAACTTTTGACACCCGTCACATTTGCTAACAAGATCTTCTGCATCAGCATGAGCTGTCAGCCAATAAAAACCATGACGAAAGGCCTTGGCCACTAGAGATTTTGAGCCGGCATGATGACCACAATCCCCTTCATGGATCTCTCAAAGTATCGCTTGACCTTCTGCAGGTGAGACACAATGCTGGAACGCCCCTGTGACACTAAGGTGATGTAATTTGCCATTAACAATTGTCATGGATTTGGACCGCCTGACAATTTGTCTCGCCAAGGTCTCATCCTCCGGCAGATCTCCCCGGGTCATATAAGCCAAATATGGCAATGTCCAGTCCGGGATGACGTGAAGTGCCGCCACCAACTGTGCCTCCGGGTCTGGCACCGCAAGCTCTTCCTCTGTAGGTACCTTGACAGAAGGATTATGTAAAACGTCCAGAAAGGTGTTAGGCGGCACCGGCTTATGCTGAGAGCCCAACCGGCTTAAAGCATCCGCTGCCTCATTCTTCCTTCTGTCAATATGCTCCACCTGATACCCTTGGAAGTACCCAGCTACAGCATCAACTTCACGACGATAAGCCGCCATAAGGGGATCCTTAGAATCCCATGTGCATGAGACCTGTTGAGCCACGAGATCTGAATTGCCCAAGCACCTTACCCGGCTTAGATTCATCTCCTTAGCCATCCGGAGACCATGGAGCAAGACCTCGTATTCAGCTGCATTGTTAGTGCAAGGAAACATGAGTCGGAGCACATAACAAAATTTGTCACCTCGAGGGGAAGTTAAGACAACCCCAGCCCCTGATCCTTCTAACTGCCTAGACCCATCAAAGTTAATAGTCCAATACGTATTGTCCGCCTTCTCCTCAGGTGCTTGCAACTCTGTCCAATCATTGATAAAATCCACCGACGCCTGAGATTTGATGGCAGTACGGGGCATATTGTAACGCCCCGGATACAACTTTCCATATTCGTAACTCCAACTCTTGCCTTTTCTGGAGATGCGATATGATATTTCCTTCGTGGTTGGGTTTTTGTCTTTTGTTTTGCATTTTGTTCATGTCATGCATCTCATCTCATAGCATCATGTGTTTTGCATTTGCATGTATTCATAAAACTCGTAGCCGGTTGCAGTTGCCCTTTCTCTCTTTGCCTCCGTTGTCATTTTGTCAGGCCCTTGTCCTCGTTGACCTCTGTCAGACCCCTCGTGTGCGTGTCCGAAACTTACCCGAACCCGAACCGATCTGTCGTTACCGTTGAGTCCGGATCATCCCCAAACATCTATAAAACATCTTTGTTTTCTTATTTAGACTCCCTATCTATTTATTTCTCGTCCGTCCATTTAAAATCGGAGGGACCAAATACCCGTATCTAAAAATCCTCTTGCTATATATAAGACCATCACCTACCAAATCATCCCAACCCTAATTTCTAGGAGGTTTGTCCCCATCTCCGCCGCCACCATCTTCCTCGGGATCCATCCCGAGCCAACCACCTCTCCACCTTCTCGATCCAATCCATCGATCCACTGCCTCCCTCGGTTCCCCACCAACGAGAGCCCGCACCCATGATCCAAATCCTCGTTGACCTCTCCCTCTCGAATCGACCCCGCACTCGATCCCGAATGGATCAAGGCGCTGCCTTCGCTCCCACAACTCCTCTGGATTCATCCCGAGACCAACCAGCTCGCCCCGTGCCTCCTCGCCGGAGTAGCAGCAGTAGCCGGCGACCGATGCCTCCGCCTCACCCTCGCGACCCCGCCGCCTCCTGTGAACGTCGCCGGCGACCACCTTCAACAGGGCCCCGTGCCTCTGCCTCTCCTTTCCCCGTTCCCTTCCCCGATTTGTCTCTCTCTGAAACTCTCTCCCTCGTTTTATAGAGGATAGGTGCTGCCTTCTTCAGCTCCGCTCCGCCCGCATCTATATACTTGGTAAAGGGTGGAAGACTCGGGCTTATGCCTGGTGTTTTGTTCCACTCTTGCCGCCCTAGTTACCGTCATACCGGTGTTATGTTGCCGGATTTTGCGTTCCTTACGCGGTTGGGTGATTTATGGGACCCCCTTGACAGTTCGCTTTGAATAAAACTCCTCCAGCAAGGCCCAACCTTGGTTTTACCATTTGCCTCACCTAGCCCTTTTTCCCTTGGGTTTCCGGAGCCCGAGGGTCATCTTTATTTTAGCCCCCCCCAGGCCAATGCTTGTCTAAGTGTTGGTCCGAACCGAGTAGACTGCGGGGCCCCCTCGGGGAAACTCGAGGTTTGGTTTTACTCGTAGGATGTCTCATCCGGTGTTGCCCTGAGAACGAGATATGTGCAGCTCCTATCAGGATTGTCGGCGCATCGGGCGGCTTTGCTGGTCTTGTTTTACCATCGTCGAAATGTCTTGTAAACCGGGATTCCGAGTCTGATCGGGTCTTCCTGGGAGAAGGTATATCCTTTGTTGATCGCGAGAGCTTATCATGGGCTAAGTTGGGACACCCCTACAGGGTATAATCTTTTGAAAGCCGTGCCTGCGGTTATAGGCAGATGGGAATTTGTTAATGTCCGGTTGTAGATAACTTGACACTTGACCTCTTTAAAATGCATCAACCGCGTGTGTAGCCGTGATGGTCTCTTCTCGGTGGAGTCCCGGAAGTGAACACGGTTTTTGTGTTATGATTAACGTAAGTAGGTGTTCAGGATCACCTCTTGATCATTGCTAGTTGACGACCGTTTCCTTTGCTTCTCTTCTCGCTCTTATTTGCGTATGTTAGCCACCATATCATGCTTAGTCGCTGCTGCAACCTCACCACTTTACCCCTTCCTTTCCCATTAAGCTTTGCTAGTCTTGATACCCATGGTAATGGGATTGCTGAGTCCTTGTGGCTCACAGATTACTACAACAACAGTTGCAGGTACAGGTTATGCGATGATCATGACGCGAGAGCGATGTTTACTTGTTTTGGAGTTCTTCATCTGCTTCTTCTTTGATCAGGGGATAGGTTCCAGGTCGGCAGCTTGGGCTAGCAGGGTGGATGTCGTTTGAGTTTCTGTTTGTGTTCATTCGTAGTCGGATGTTGCTCTTATGTATTGTGATGTTGTATTCGTGTGTCATTGTATGCCTCTTGTATGTATCCCCATCTATTATGTAATGTTGATGTAATGATATCCACCTTGCAGAAGCGTTTCAATATGCGGTTCTATCCTTGGTGGGACCTTCGAGTCTCTTTAGGATAGTATCGCATATAGGGCGTGACAAGTTGGTATCAGAGCCTCGACCCACCATAGGAGACCCCCCTTGATTGTTGGCCGTTGTTGAGTCTAGAAGAAAACTATTTTGAGTCTTAGGATTATATATATCAGAGAGTAGGATTCTTTTTACTCCTTAGCCCCTTTGTCGCTCTGGTGAGTCTCCTGACGTAGATGTTTTGACTTTCCTCTCCTCCAATTTCACTAAATTTTTTTTAGGATCACGCGGGTATCTTGGAATCGTTTCGATGGTTTTGTGACAAGAACATTGTTCTTGGTGCCTCCTGTCTATTATGTGGCATTGACCCGTGGATTTGAGCTTCGAGGTGTTGTCATCACAATTTTATCGTTGCAGTTTTGGAATACCTGAGTTTTGCCAACATCGAAAATCTCTTTTATGCAGTTGTTGGTGAGATAACCTCGACGCCACCCAGTACTGGGGCGGGAGTTTGGGAGTATTGCCATAGCTCGTATAACGGATGCTTTTCGAAGGTTGAGGTACATGATTTCCGAAGGTTTCTTGGTTATGTGTTGACGGATGGATACAGCTTGGATGTAGGTATTGTTAGTTTGGGTGAGATATATTGCTTCCCCTGTATCCCCAACACCAGATTGCATAACCAGAAAGTTTCGGGAGTTTATAGGTGGGAATTCAAGTAGCTCCTAGATTATCTTTCCGACAGATGCCTGATATGGGATTGGGTAAATCTCTATCATATGTATTTGTTCCAGCTTATTTTTGCAAGCCAATCCTTTGTTTTGTTTTGAGTTGTGGTATTTGAGTTGCTTCAATGTCAAGTGTTGATTCCATACCTTTCAAGCGGTGTTCTCATATTTCTATGGGAGTGCTAATCCTTCTTGATCATTAAGGTTGTCATGTCAATTCTTTTCCAACTAGCGTGCTTCACTTTAAGTGGATCCGATCATTTTCAACATCCGCAAGATCAACTCTAAGTTTTCTCGCCGGTGTTTGTTTCGTCCATCCCAAGTTGTCTTTGTTTTCCCCCACCCTCCCACCCTTTTCTTCAAGGACTCAGATTTCTTAATCATGTATCCTTTTATTTGTGGGAAGTCTCTTCATTCTTTTCTTTCAATGTTCTTATCCGGTGATTCTCAGGAAGATAGTAATGGAGCTTTGAGTTCATCATCCTTCGTTCTTTTTCTTCTCCGGTGGATCCAATTCAAGCTTTCAGTGTTGATCATATTCCTTTCCTCGTGTCAAATGCTTTCTCATGCCGGTGCATCTCTTAATCATTCCCCGCTTGCTATTCAATTGTTTCGGAGTTCTGAAGATATCTCAGAAGATTTGTGTTTCCATTCTTAATCCGTTCAAGCTATTGGAGATTGTTATCTCATTCAAGTCATTTAATTCTACCGGTGCAATCTCTATTTCAAGCAATCCTTCAACGATGGTTCTTTCGAGTGGGCCCTAACCCACATGTCTTTTCCCAGGATCTTACCTGGCTCTTCTAATTATTCCGGAGCCATTCCAAATTCTTTTCAAGTTTGATGTAAGAATTAATTCTCATCAGTCATATTCCTTCTCCAAGATCGCTTTCAAATCATTTTCATTGTTGGCTCAACCTCTTCGCTTTTCATTCTACCGGAGTATCTTAGTATTTTGGTGGTGTTTTCCCGTCGTCATTTGAAGTCTGAAGAAGAGTTTTTGTCTAAATCTTGTCCGTCCTCTCGAAGATTCGTGATTCTAGCTTGATGCCATCCTCATAATTGTTTTTGATTGTGACAATTCTTTTCTTACCATCCGGAGCATTTCATGAGTTGTTTTCCATTTCTTTCCTCCGAAGGCCATCATGTCATAATTCTTCATTCTCAGTGTGTAGCTATTGTTCTCCAAATCTTACCGGTGCATCGTTCAAATAACCTCTAATCAGTTTATGGCCTCTTCGTTCTCATGTATCTAAATCCCCTCAAGTATCTTCATTCGTTTTCCAATTCTTCCCGGTGAATTGTGCCCTTGCTACTCTCTTTTCCAATTTTTACGGTGGTTCGTTCAAGATTTCACTTCCTTTGTTATCATATCAATTCATTCGTTGTTTCCAAATCCCACCGGTGGTCCCATCAATACCTTCTGAAGTTTACGCTATATCCCTCTTAATCCTTTCTACGGGAATAAGTAGTATGCCAAATCCGTTGCTTGTCATCAATTTAAATTGGTGAAGGATACGGATAACGTAATTCTTATTATTGTTTCAAGTGATCTAGTTTCTTCTTTCCAGAGTTGTTCATCATGTCACATTTCTTGGTTCGAGATGTTTCATCTTTTCTTTCCGGAGTTCCAAGTTTTCTCGGTTATATCGTCGCAAAGCTCCATCTAAATCATTGCAAGGCTTCACCTTGTGTTTTCAACTTCTCTTTCTTTCTATCATCCTTTTATTACTGGAGTTCTTCATGGAGGCTCTACATGGTGGTTCATCAAGGATTCTTTTCATTCTTCAATTGTTCTTCAAGATTTCTCTTGAAGTTATGATCCGCCAAGCTATACTAAAAATTAAACATGGTGCCCAACACATGTTTTTTTCTGAGGAGTTCAACTTTTCTTCTTCTTGCATTTCGAAGTGCAATTCCTTCTACCTTATCAATTGAGGTGGTGTTATGTCATTCTTGACAATTTCCATTCATGTTTCGTGATTCACATATTGTCAATAATGAGGTATTTTAAATCCATCAATCTCTTCTTTGGAGTTATCTTGGTATAGATTTCACCTAAAGCCATCCCTAAGGAATGTTGCTAATTGTGGTGCCTATCGACAATCCAAGTTTCCTCCTATTCTCTCATTAAAAGGAGTTCTCATCTCCTTGCTGATCTCAATCCAATTAACTGTTTCCATCGATGGCCGGTTGTCACCTCATCAATTTGAGATGTTTGCCATAAGCCCATAACAAGCTTGTGCCTTTAGTTGTTGATTTTCCAACAACTCCGTTAAATCCTACTTTGCAAGGGTGCTCTCCAAGTTCTTTTGTGGCAGAAGTTGGCATTTTCTTCTCCATTCTGTTATCCCAATGATCTATATTCTCATCATCTTGAATTGTGAGGATCATGTTCTTTTCGTGCTTATCCATTTAACCGGCAATCTATGTCATCTCTTCAAGTTCTTTTCATCTTATCAAGTCTTGCATCTCTTTTCAACAGGAGTGCTGTCCAAATTCTATCATTCTTGTTCCTTGGCTATCATGTTATACCAGTGTTTTCATATTCTTTTGGTTCTTGAAGCTCTTATTTCATGTCTTTCAACCTCTTGGTTCTCGTTGTATCCCTTGTTCCTCTTTTCTAACGGAGTGTTTTCAACTTTGTTCATCTTTGTTGTCTTCTTTCTTTGATTTTGCTCAACCTCTCAAGGTTCATGGTTTCACTCGTTTGTCGAAGAAGCAATTTAGTTTACCTCTTATCTTCCTCTTCCTTTTCCCTCCGGTGCCATCCTAGATCTCGGGACGAGATCCTCTTGTAGTGGTGGAGTGTTGTAATGCCCCGGATACAACTTTCCATATTCGTAACTCCAACTCTTGCCTTTTCCGGAGATGCGATATGATATTTCCTTCGTGGTTGGGTTTTTGTCTTCTGTTTTGCATTTTGTTCATGTCATGCATCTCATCTCATAGCATCATGCGTTTTGCATTTGCATGTTTTCATAAAACTCGTAGCCGGTTGCAGTTGCCCTTTCTCTCTTTGCCTCCATTGTCATTTTGTCAGGCCCTTGTCCTCGTTGACCTCTCTCAGACCCCTCGTGTGCGTGTCCGAAACTTACCCGAACCCGAACCGGTCTGTCGTTACCGTTGAGTCCGGATCATCCCCAAACATCTATAAAACATCTCTATTTTCTTATTTAGACTCCCTATCTATTTATTTCTCGTCCGTCCATTTAAAATCGGAGGGACCAAATACCCGTATCTAAAAATCCTCTTGCTATATATAAGACCATCACGTACCAAATCATCCCAACCCTAATTTCTAGGAGGTTTGTCCCCATCTCCGCCGCCACCATCTTCCTCGGGATCCATCCCGAGCCAACCACCTCTCCACCTGCTCGATCCAATACATCGATCCACTGCCTCCCTCGGTTCCCCACCAACGAGAGCCTGCACCCATGATCCAAATCCTCCCCGACCTCTCCCTCTCGAATCGACCCCGCGCTCGATCCCAAATGGATCAAGGCGCTGCCTTCGCTCCCACAACCCCTCTGGATTCATCCCGAGACCAACCAGCTCGCCCCGAGCCTCCTCGCCGGAGTAGCAGCAGTAGCCGGCGACCGACGCCTCCGCCTCACCCTCGCGACCCCGCCACCTCCCGTGAACGTCGCCGGCGACCACCTTCAACAGGGCCCCGCGCCCCTGCCTCTCCTTTCCCCGTTCCCTTCCCCGATTTGTCTCTCTCCGAAACTCTCTCCCTCGTTTTACAGAGGATAGGTGCTGCCTTCTTCAGCTCCGCCCGCAAGCCGTAGCCGGACCCGCCTCCATCGGCCTCCGTTCGGCACGCCGCCACCGGGATCTGCTCGCCGCCTCACTGACCCGTCCCCGGCCACCGGTGCCCTCGTCGGAGGCCACCAGCGCCATTGCAGTCCCGCGCCTCTGCTTCCCCTTTGTCCCCTGCTTTAGGTCGAGCAGCGCTCGCTGCCTAGCTCGCGTCTCCGCGTCGACCACAACCCCGCGTTGACCAAGGCCCAACGCGCCCCAACCGGCCTCCTCCAGCCTCGCGCCCTCTTGGGCCCCTCCTCCAAGCCGGCCCAGTTCCTTGGCCCAATGTGAGAAGCTCCCCTAGCCCCTCCAGTTTCGGCCCATAACCTGTTTTTTTCTGTCCAACGATTTTGCCATTTATCCAGAGAGTTGCTGTTTTACAGAAAACCCCCTAATGTTCATGCATATAATAACTCATTAACCGTGCATCGGTTTAAAATGATTTATACATGTAAAATGCTTAGAATTTTGTGTAGAGTAATAATTTGTCACTTTCATCCATGTTTAAAATGTTTAAACTTGCTGTTTATTTATTTTTGCATAAATGCCATGTTAAAATGATTTATTTCATAACTAAATAACCGTAACTCCAATTTTAATAAACTTTATATGTAAATGGGGTGGAAAAATGCCTGGTTTAACATGTTGCACTTAATTTTACTATTTAACAACAATAAAATATGTTTTAGGGCAGAACACTAGCAAATTCATAAATTGCATATGAGGATTTTCCGGAAATGTTGATTGTTGTTCCGGCCTCATTTAAACTTGCCTAAATGGTTTGTTTACTTTTGTTACACCCCTTGCCATGTTTAACAACATTTAACATTGTTGTGTATCTAAACGAGAGCGAACTAAATAACTCGGATGTGGTGTTTCGTCAATATGCAATTCGTTGCATATTGAGCTCCACTTAACTTATAGTATTGTTTGTTGCACTTTGCCATGCCATGCCTTATTAAACCGGACATGCATCATACTTGTTTGTGCATCATGACATGTTTATGCTTGCGTGTTTACCATGTTGTTTGTTTCTTTCCGGTTTGCTTCTCTCGTTAGCTTCGGTTTCGTTCCGGAGTTGTGAGGATTCGTTCGACTACTCCCATTCGTCTTCTTCATGGACTCGTTCTTCTTCCTTGCGGGATTTCAGGCAAGATGACCGCTACCCTGGATCTCACTACTATCATTGCTATGCTAGTTGCTTCGTTCTATCGCTTTGCTGCGCTACCTATCATTTGCTCTTCAAGCCTCCCCAATTGCCATGAACCTCTAACCTTTGACACCCTTCCTAGCAAACCGTTGCTTGGCTATGTTACTGCTTTGCTTAGCCCCTCTTATAGCATTGTTAGTTGCAGGTGAAGTTGAAGATTGCTCCTTGGTGGACAGGATTATGTTGGGATATCACAATATCTCTTATATTATTAATGCATCTATATACTTGGTAAAGGGTGGAAGACTCGGCCTTATGCCTAGTGTTTTGTTCCACTCTTGCCGCCCTAGTTACCGTCATACCGGTGTTATGTTCCCGGATTTTGCGTTCCTTACGCGGTTGGGTGATTTATGGGACCCCCTTGACAGTTCGCTTTGAATAAAACTCCTCCAGCAAGGCCCAACCTTGGTTTTACCATTTGCCTCACCTAGCCCTTTTTCCCTTGGGTTTCCGGAGCCCGAGGGTCATCTTTATTTTAGCCCCCCCGGGCCAATGCTTGTCTAAGTGTTGGTCTGAACCGAGTAGACTGCAGGGCCCCCTCGGGGAAACTCGAGGTTTGGTTTTACTCGTAGGATGTCTCATCTGGTGTTGCCCTGAGAACAAGATATGTGCAGCCCCTATCGGGATTGTCGGCGCATCGGGCGGCTTTGCTGGTCTTGTTTTACCATCATCGAAATGTCTTGTAAACCGGGATTCCGAGTCTGATCGGGTCTTCCTGGGAGAAGGTATATCCTTTGTTGATCGCGATAGCTTATCATGGGCTAAGTTGGGACACCCCTGCAGGGTATAATCTTTCGAAAGTCGTGCCTGCAGTTATAGGCATATGGGAATTTGTTAATGTCCGGTTGTAGATAACTTGACACTTGACCTCTTTAAAATGCATCAACCGCGTGTGTAGCCGTGATGGTCTCTTCTCGGTGGAGTCCGGGAAGTGAACACGGTTTCTGTGTTATGATTGACGTAAGTAGGTGTTCAGGATCACCTCTTGATCATTGCTAGTTGACGACCGTTTCCTTTTCTTCTCTTCTCGCTCTTATTTGCGTATGTTAGCCACCATATCATGCTTAGTCGCTGCTGCAACCTCACCACTTTACCCCTTCCTTTCCCATTAAGCTTTGCTAGTCTTGATACCCATGGTAATGGGATTGCTGAGTCCTTGTGGCTCACAGATTACTACAACAATAGTTGCAGGTACAGGTTATGCGATGATCATGACGCGAGAGCGATGTTTACTTCTTTTGGAGTTCTTCATCTGCTTCTTCTTCGATCAGGGGATAGGTTCCAGGTCGGCAGCCTGGGCAAGCAGGGTGGATGTCGTTTGAGTTTCTGTTTGTGTTCATCCGTAGTCGGATGTTGCTCTTATGTATTGTGACGTTGTATTCGTGTGGCATTGTATGCCTCTTGTATGTATCCCCATCTATTATGTAATGTTGATGTAATGATATCCACCTTGCAAAAGCGTTTCAATATGCGGTTCTATCCTTGGTGGGACCTTCGAGTCTCTTTAGGATAGTATCGCATATTGGGCGTGACAAGTTGGTATCAGAGCCTCGACCCACCATAGGAGCCCCCCCTTGATTGTTGGCTGTTGTTGAGTCTAGAAGAAAACTATTTTGAGTCTTAGGATTATATATATCGGAGAGTAGGATTCTTTTTACTCCTCAGCCCCTTCGTCGCTTTGGTGAGGTCTCCTGACGTAGATGTTTTGACTTTCCTCTCCTCAAATTTCACTAATTTTTTTAGGATCACGTGGGTATCTTGGAATCATTTCGATGGTTTTGTGACGAGAACATTGTTCTTGGTGCCTCCTGTCTATTATGTGGCATTGACCCGGGGAGTTGAGCTCCGAGGTGTTGTCGTCACAATTTTATCGTTGCAGTTCTGGAATACCTGAGTTTTGCCGACATCGAAAATCTCTTTTATGCAGTTGTTGGTGAGATAACCTCGACGCCACCCAGTACTGGGGCGGGAGTTCGGGAGTATTGCCATAGCTCGTATAACGGATGCTTTTCGAAGGTTGAGGTACACGATTTCTGAAGGTTTCTTGGTTATGTGTTGATGGATGGATACAGCTTGGATGTAGGTATTGTTAGTTTGGGTGAGATATATTGCTTCCCCTGTATCCCCAACACCAGATTGCATAACCAGAAAGTTTCGGGAGTTTATAGGTGGGAATTCAAGTAGCTCCTAGATTATCTTTGCGACAGATGCCTGATATGGGATTGGGTAAATCTCTATCATATGTATTTGTTCCAGCTTATTTTTGCAAGCCAATCCTTTGTTTTGTTTTGAGTTGTGGTATTTGAGTTGCTTCAATGTCAAGTGTTGATTCCATACCTTTCAAGCGGTGTTCTCATATTTCTATGGGAGTGCTAATCCTTCTTGATCATTAAGGTTGTCATGTCAATTCTTTTCCAACCGGCGTGCTTCACTTTAAGTGGATCCGATCATTTTCAACATTCGCAAGATCAGCTCTAAGTTTTCTCGCCGGTGTTTGTTTCGTTCATCCCAAGTTGTCTTTGTTTTCCCCCACCCTCCCACCCTTTTCTTCAATGGCCCACTTGGCGATTCATCCTGTAGCTTCCCTATTTTGAATGATATCTCCCAAAGGAGCTGAGCTCACCACCGTTATAGGGTGACCTTGGAAGTACTGCTTCAGTTTCTGATTTGCCATGAACACACCATAAACAAGCTTCTGCCAATGTGGATACCTTTGTTTAGACTCAATGAGCACCTCGCTGATGTAGTAAACCGTCCGTTGAACCGGATGCTCCTTGCCTGCCTCCTTACGTTCCACCACGATGGCAACACCGACAGCCCGTGAGTTAGCAGCCACATATAACAATAGCGACTCTTTATCAATGGGAGCTGCAAGAACCGGTGGCTCGGACAACTGTCTCTTTAAATCCTTAAAGGCAATATTAGCAGCATCACTCCAGACAAAAGTGTCCGTTTTCTTCATCATCTGGTATAGCGGCAAGGCCTTCTCCCCTAACCGGCTTATGAACCGGCTTAAAGCAGCAACACGTCCCGCCAGGCGTTGAACATCATTGATACACGCCGGCTTAGCCAGAGAGGTGATCGCCGTGATCTTCTCCGGATTAGCTTCAATGCCTCTATTTGACACCAGAAAACCCAAGAGCTTGCCTGCAGGTACACCAAATACACACTTGGCCGGGTTAAGCATCATCTTGTAAACCCGGAGCTTTTCAAAGGTTTCTCTCAAATCGGATATTAAAGTTTCCTTTTCTCTGGATTTCACCACGATGTCATCCACATAAGCATGAACATTGCGCCCAATCTGATCGTGCAAACAGTTCTACACACATCGCTGATAAGTTGCCTGGGCACTCTTGAGCCCAAACGGCATAGATACATAACAGAAGGCCCCAAACGGAGTGATAAAAGTTGTCTTCTCCTGGTCCTTGACTGCCATCTTGATCTGATGATAACCAGAGTAAGCATCCAAAAAACTCAAACGTTCATAACCCGTCGTAGCATCAATGATTTGATCAATATGGGGGAGAGCAAAGGGATCAGCCGGACAAGCCTTGTTTAAATCCGTATAATCCACACACATCCGCCAAGTGCTGTTCTTCTTGAGCACCAGCACCGGGTTAGCCAACCACTCCGGATGAAAAACTTCAACAATAAACCCAGCCGCTAAGAGCCGGGCCACCTCTTCCCCAATAGCTGCTCATCTCTCTTCGTTGAATCGTCGGAGAAACTGCCTGACCGACTTATACTTTGGATCAATATTGAGAGTGTGCTCAGCGAGTTCCCTCTGTACACCCGGCATGTCAGAAGGTTTCCATGCAAAGATGTCCTGGTTCTCACGGATGAACTCGATGAGCGCGCTTTCCTATTTAGGATCCAAATTGGCACTGATACTGAACTGCTTAGAGGTGTCTCCCGGGGTGAAGTCAACAAGCTTTGTCTCAGCGGCCGATTTAAATTTCAACGCCGGGTCATGCTCTGTAGTTGGTTTCTTGAGGGAGGTCATATCCGTCGGGTCAACATTGTCTTGATAAAATTTGAGCTCCTCCGCGGCACAGGCCGTCTCAGCGTAAGCCGCGTCGCCTTCTTCACATTCCAAGGCCACCTTTTGACTCCCATGCACAGTGATGGTGCTCTTGTAACCTGGCATCTTGAGCTGTAAGTAAACGTAACACGGTCGTGCCATGAACTTAGCATAAGCCGGCTGCCCGAACAGAGCGTGATATGGACTCCTGATCTTAACCACCTCAAACGCCAACTTCTCAGCCTTGGAATCATACTCATCTCCAAAAGCCACCTCTAATTCAATCTTACCAACTGGGTAAGCTAACTTGCCTGGAACCACCCCGTCGAAAATAGTGTTGGACGTCCTCAGATTCTTCTCAGTCAACCCCATACGCTGGAAGGTCTCATAATAAAGGATGTTGATGCTGCTACCTCCGTCCATGAGTACTTTAGTGAATTTGTATCCACCAACCTGGGGTGCTACAACCAAGGCTAACTGACCCGGATTATCAACTCGTAGCGGGTGATCCTCTCTGCTCCAAATGATAGGTTGCTCTGACCATCTCAAATAACGAGGGACCGCCGACTCAACCGAATTTACAGCCCTCTTATGAACCTTCTGGTCACATTTGCATAAGCTAGTGGTGAACACATGGTATTGCCCACCGCTCAACTGTTTCGGTTGGCTCTGGTAACCCGACTGCTGCTGTGGTTGTCCTCCCTGACCAGCTTGCTGTTGATTATTTCCACCCGGTTGTCCCTGAAAACTAGAGTTTGAACCGCCACCCAGGCCATGAAAGCCGCCGGCCCCTGAACCGCCACCAGTTCCATGACCACCATCGAAGATATTGGAATTTTTAAACGCCTTCATGATCGCAAATCTTTCCACAGGTGCATAGCGGGGTGCTCCCTGGTGCCGTGTTTCGGACAGGGCTTGTTGCGTAGCTGCTCAAGAGATGGACCTGACCCGCCGGTTCGAGGCCACTTACCCTTGTGTCTCTGATTGTTACCCTGTGTACTCGCATTAGCCACAAGCTCCGGGCTACCGTCCGCCTTACGCTTATTGCCGCCTTGATTCCCCGGGTTGTGCTGTTGACCTTTTTCATTACCGTTCCTTTTACCCTTCCCTGTCTTCTCATCGTCAGACTCAGGGTCCTTGGTATTATCAGAATCGGCATATTTGACTAAAGCCGCCATCAGCGTTCCCATATCGGTGCAGTCACGCTTAAGGCGTCGCAATTTCTGCCTTAGCGGCTCAAAGTTGCAATTTTTCTCCAACATGAGGACTGCAGAGCCGGCATCCATCTTATTAGATGAATGAATTATCTCCTTGACTCGGCGTACCCAATGGGTGGTGGATCCACCCTCCCCCTGCTTACAACTCGTCAAGTCCACGATTGACATGGATTGCTTATAGGTGTCCTTGAAGTTCTGGATGAAACGGGCCTTTAACTCCTCCCACGAACCAATGGAATTAGGCGGTAAACCTTTTAGCCAAGACCGGGCCGTTCCATCTAACATCATGGTGAAGTATTTAGCCATTACCGCATCACTGACCTCCAACAACTCCATGGCCATCTCATAACTCTCAATCCATGCTTCGGGCTATAAGTCGGCCGTGTAATTCGGCACCTTTCGAGGTCCCTTGAAGTCCTTAGGCAGGCGCACGTTGCGCAAAGCCGATATCAAACAAGGAACTCCACCGGTTCTGGTGGCTACTCCCAACTCAATAGAAGTCGTTGGGTACTCCCGGATGTCCTGATGAGCCGCCAGCTGAGCCGCCTATTGAGCCGCCCGCTTGTTCTCCTGACATACTCGGTCTTGCACCGGGTTATAGCCACCATGCTGGTTACGGCGTTGGGCGTTGCTTGATAAAGCTTCGGACTCCATGTGCCTGCTGTAACTCGGGCTCCGGTTCTGACGAGGCGGTACTAACCAAGGTGGAGGGGTTGAATGAATCCTATCCCGGCTGTAAGAATAGGTCTCCTGCTGAGCCAGGGCCGTCTGGACAAGTTCCCTGATCCTCCGAGTCTCCACTACTATTGGATCATCACCGTCCACTGGAAGAGCCGCCAAACGCGCTGATGCTGCAATTAAATTCTCCATGGGGTTGGAAAAGTGACCCTCCGGTATTGGTACATAACGCGGCGGTGCCATGCTCATATGAGGAGGTGGCATCTCCTGACGCTGAGCCGGTCCTCCCGCTCCGGGTGTCATAAACTGATTAGCATTGGGCGGGTTACTTGGGCCGGCTCCGGGTGTGGCAAAAAGAACCCTAGGATCGTAATTCGGAGGCAGCCGGGATTGGGTCTTCTGGTGTCTCCTCCTCATTACTTCATTGGACGCGTTTAAACTCATTGCGAGCTGATAAGCCTCTGACTGCAACCGCTGTGCCCGGGCGTCGAGGGCCGCCCGCTCCGTAGCTAGCCTAGTATCCTCAGCTGCTAAGGCCTCCTTGGCCTGAGCTATCTCCTCACGCACCTGTGCTACCTCCGCGTCATGCTCATCTTTGTTTGCAGGGATAACCGTGGCGGTTAACAGGGTCGTAAGCTTATCCATGAGGTCTATCAGCACTTGAGCCGGCGGGCGCACAGGGCCTCCTGCCCCGGCTGCTCCTAACCTGGAAGTGATTGTGGCCGCGGCTGTAGAGTTTTGTCCGGGTTGAGTCCCAGCCATAAAGACTCCTGCCCAATTTGGCGACTCACAGAGGTCCGAAATACTAAGGCCATTGGAACAGCCCCCGAGCGCACCATCTTGAACTTGATACAAAGAATCTGTTGAACCAGTGGACGAATCACCATCAGAGGGGACGACCATCTCACCACCATCTTCAGGACCTTCAGAAAGCTCTTCTCTGTGGACGCATCCCACAAAGACACGCTTCATGCCGAGTTGAACTCGAGCGGGTTTCGCACGCTGAGCCGTCTCGACAAGGTCGGTGCAGTTGTCCGGCTTAGGCCCCGGCTCACCAATCCGGCCAATAAAGACGTGGATCCCTCCAAAGGGGACCCGGTACCCATACTCAATTGAGTCGGCATCGGGGCCCCAGCCTTCGTCGTTGATGTAGATCTTGTCGCGACGACTTTTGGTCATCCGGGCCACTACGTATCCCTTGAGCCCTTCGAAGTTGCCCTTCAAGAACTCAAATCCACCGTGCGCTGGCCCCACGGTGGGCGCCATCTGTCGTGGAATTGTCACGTCAGATGTCCTCGTGAAAGGACTTAGTTGTGGAGCCATCGCAACTAGGAAGCTTGAAGGGGTTAATCGGGACAAAGGACACGAGAGGGTTTATACTAGTTCGGCCCCTTACGGTGAAGGTAAGGCCTACGTCTAGTTGGGTTGGTATTGATGTTTCGATGACCAGGGAGCGAGATACGCTATGTCTGGCTCTCGATGAGTTGTCCCTTTTTCTAAGCCGCCAGCGGGCCGTCCCCTTATATACACGGGTCGACGCCCTGCGGCTTACAGAGTCCCGGCCGGCTTATAAACAATGTCCAGCTCGGTGACTAGTTAAGTCTACCTTATGATACAAGTAATATTATTACAGCAGTTTACTACAACAGGCCTTAAGCTTCCTATGAATCGTCATCTTCATGCCTTGTCTTGGGCTTCTCTCTGGTGAGTCCTCTTTGCGTAACCCGGCCCCTCCTGGGCGGCTTACACAAATAGTTATATCCCCAACATAGAGGATCTGGGATGTTGGAGCTTAGGTTTTGAGTGCTAGAGCTTGAGGTGCGAGAAGGAGCAGGAGAGGTGGAAAAGAGGCGTAGGGCCTTAACCCCTTTATAAAGAGGATGAATATCAAGAGTCCTCAGCGTGGCCGCTTGGGCATTATCTAAGATATGTAGAGTCATACCAAGGGTCACCGTGGGGTCACGCACACCCACGTTGATGAAAGATCCCATAATAAGAGGAACACGATCTCTGCTTTGGTAGGACGTGCCAATAAAACGCCTCGCAACGCAAGTCGAGGTGGAGCAGGAAACGCTGGTTCGTGTTGGGCCAGGCCATGATGCAAGGGCATGGCGTACAAAGATTGCCAGCAGAACGGATTTATGCTATGTTCCCTACAATGGTATGTGAAGATCATTTTGCAGATCCGGACACGGCCTGCGTGTTCGATAATAACCTCGGAGTATTCGGAAGGAGGAACCCGCCTTGCAACGCCGAAGACAAGGCTGCACGCCAGACTCATCGTCATTGAAGCCTGGTTCAGGGGCTACTGAGGGAGTCCTGGATAAGGGGGTATCCGGACAGCCGGACTGTACACATCGTCTGGACTATAGAAGCGTCAAGATACAAGACTCAAGACTTCGGCCCGTGTCCAGATTGGACTCTCCTTTGCGTGGAAGACAAGCTTGGCGATCCGGATATTATATTTCCTTCCTTGTAACTGACTCCATGTAAACCCTAGCTCTCCGGAGATGATGGTCCTTAGAAGGCCGATCACGATTACAATCATACCATCATAGGCTAGCTCTTAGGGTTTAGCCTCTACGATCTCGTGGTAGATCTACTCTTGTACTACTCATATCTTCAATATTAATCAAGCAGGAAGTAGGGTTTTACCTCCATCGTGAGGGCCCGTACCTGGGTAAACATTGTGTCCCTTGCTTCCTGTTACCATCAGCCTAAGACGCACAGATCGGGACCCCCTACCCGAGATCCACCGGTTTTGACACCGACACCCCCTCCCCCGTATATAAAGGAGGAGAGGAGGGGGCCGACCGGCCTCAAGGGGCGCGCCCAAGGAGGGGGAATTCCTACTCCAAGTAGGAGTACGTTCCCCCCTTTCCTAGTCCAACTAGGAGAAGAAGGAAGGAGGGGAAGGAGAGAAGGAAAGGGGGGCCACCCCCCTAGTACAATTCGGTTTGGGTTAGGGAGGGAGCACGCCACACCTTGGCCTACCTCCTCTCTTCCACCACTAGGCCCATGAGGCCCATTAACCCCTCGGGGGGTTCCGGTAACCTCCCGATACTCCGATTTTATCCGAAAAACTTCTCCGGAACACTTTCGGTGTTTGAATATAGTCGTCCAATATATCAATCTTTATGTCTCGACCATTTCGAGACTCCTTGTCATGTCCGTGATCACATTCGGGACTCCGAACAACCTTTGGTACATAAAATCACATTAACTCATAATACCAATCGTCATCGAACGTTAAGCGTGCAGACTCTACGGGTTCAAGAACTATGTAGACATGACCGAGACACGTCTCCGGTCAATAACCAATAGCGGAACCTAGATGCTCATATTGGTTCCTACATATTCTACGAAGATCTTTATCGGTCAAACCGCATAACAACATACGTTGTTCCCTTTGTCATCGGTATGTTACTTGCCCGAGATTCGATCGTCGGTATCATCATACTGTTGGGGATCGTTGTAGAAATTAAAATTTTCTACGCATCACCAAGATCAATCTATGGAGTAACTAGCAACGAGAGAGAGGGGAGTGCATCTTCATACCCTTGAAGATCGCGAGACGGAAGCATTGCAAGAACGTGGATGAAGGGGTCATACTCGAAAGCGATACAGATCGCGGTGGACTACGATCTAAGCGCTGAACAACGGCACCTTCACGTTCAACACACGTGTAGCCCGGTGACGTATCCCGCGCCTTGATCTAGAAAGGAGGAGGGAGAGGTTGAGGAAGAGGGCTCCAACAGCAGCATGACGGCGTGGTGGTGATGGAGTGGCAGTTCTCCAGTAGGGCTTCGCCAAGCACTTGCGGAGGAGGAGAAGTGTTGGGGAGGGGACTGGCTGCGCCTTGGATGTGGTGCTGCACCCCTCCCTCCACCCCTCTATTTATAGGGAGAAGGGGGAAGGGGGCCGGCTCCTCTAGATGGAATCTAGAGGGGGGGTAAGGGGGAGGGGGCTTGCCCCCCAAGCCAAGGGGGCGCCCCCTCTAGGGTTCCCCCCAAACCCTAGACGCATGGACCCTAGGGGGTGGCGCCCCAGCCCACTTGGGACTGGTTCCCTTCCTCCTACAACCCATAAGGCCCTCTGGGATAGGTGGCCCCTCCCGGTGGACCCCCGGAACCCCTCCGGTGGCCCCGGTACAATACCGGTATGCCCCCGAATATTTTCGGTGACCGTATGACAACTTCCCATATATAAATCTTCACCTCCAGACCATTCCGGAACTCCTTGTGACATCCGGAATCTCATCCGAGACTCCGAACAACATTCAGTAATCACATACAAATCTTCCTTATAACCCTAGCGTCATCGAACCTTAAGTGTGTAGACCCTACGGGTTCGAGAACCACGCAGACATGACCGAGACAGCTCTCCGGCCAATAACCAATAGCGGGATCTGGATACCCATGTTGGCTCCCACATGTTCCATGATGATCTCATCGGATGAACCACGATGTAAAGGATTCAAGCAATCCCGTATACAATTCCCTTTGTCAATCGGTACGTTACTTGCCTGAGATTCGATCGTCGGTATCCCAATACCTCGTTCAATCTCGTTACCGGCAAGTCACTTTACTCGTTCCGTAATGCATGATCCTGTGACCAACTACTTAGTCACATTGAGCTCATTATTTTGATGCATTACCGAGTGGGCCCAGAGATACATCCCCGTCATACGGAGTGACAAATCTCAGTCTCGATTCATGCTAACCCAACAGACACTTTCGGAGATACCTGTAGTGTACCTTTATAGTCACCCAGTTACGTTGTGACGTTTGGTACACCCAAAGCACTCCTACGGTATCTGGGAGTTACACAATCTCATGGTTTGAGGAAATGATACTTGACATTAGAAAAGCTCTAGCAAAACGAACTACACGATCTTGTGCTATGCTTAGGATTGGGTCTTGTCCATCACATCATTCTCCCAATGATGTGATCCCTTTATCAATGACATCCAATGTCCATGGTCAGGAAACCATGACCATCTGTTGATCAACGAGCTAGTCAACTAGAGGCTCACTAGGGACTTGTTGTGGTCTATGTATTCACACATGTATTACGGTTTCCAATCAATACAATTATAGCATGGATAATAGACAATTATCATGAACAAGGAAATATAATAATAACCATTTTATTATTGCCTCTAGGGCATATTTCCAACAGTCTCCCACTTGCACTAGAGTCAATAATCTAGTTACATTGTGATGAATCGAACACCCATAGAGTTCTGGTGTTGATCATGTTTTGCTCGCGGAAGAGGTTTAGTCAATGGATCTGCGACATTGAGATCCATATGCACTTTACAAATATCTATGTCTCCATCTTGAACGTTTTCATGAATGGAGTTGAAGCGACGCTTGATGTGTCTGGTCTTCTTGTGAAACTTGGGCTCCTTGGCAAGGGCAATAGCTCCAGTGTTGTCACAGAAGAGAGTCATCGGGCCCGACGCATTGGGAATAACTCCTAGGTCGGTAATGAACTCCTTCATCCAAATTGCTTCATGTGTTGCCTCCGAGGCTGCCATGTACTCCGCTTCACATGTAGATCCCGCCATGACGCTTTGCTTGCAACTGCACCAGCTTACTGCCCCACCATTCAAAATATACACGTATCCGGTTTGTGACTTGGAGTCATCCAGATCTGTGTCGAAGCTAGCATCGACGTAACCCTTTACGATGAGCTCTTCGTCACCTCCATAAACGAGAAACATATCCTTAGTCCTTTTCAGGTACTTCAGGATATTCTTGACCGTTGTCCAGTGTTCCATGCCGGGATTACTTTGGCACCTTCCTACCAAACTTACGGCAAGGTTTACATCAGGTCTGGTACACAACATGGCATACATAATAGACCCTATGGCCGAGGCATAGGGGATGACACTCATCTTTTCTCTATCTTCTGCCGTGGTCAGGCTTTGAGGCCAGGTCAATTTCACACCCTGCAATACAGGCAAGAACCCTTTCTTGGACTGATCCATATTGAACTTCTTCAAAATCTTATCAAGGTATGTGCTTTGTGAAAGGCCTATGAGGCGTCTCGATCTATCTCTATAGATCTTGATGCCTAATATGTAAGCAGCTTACCCAAGGTCCTTCATTGAAAAACACTTATTCAAGTAGCCTTTATGCTCTCCAAGAGTTCTATATCATTTCCCATCAACATTATGTCATCCACATATAATATGAGAAATGCTACAGAGCTCCCACTCACTTTCTTGTAAATGCAGGCTTCTCCATAAGTCTGCATAAACCCAAATGCTTTGATCATTTCATCAAAGCGAATGTTCCAACTCCGAGATGCTTGCACCAGCCCGTAGATGGAGCGCTGGAGCTTGCATACCTTGTTAGCATTCTTAGGATCGACAGAACCTTCCGGCTGCATCATATACAATTCTTCCTTAAGGAAGTCGTTAAGGAATGTTGTTTTGACGTCCATTTGCCATATCTCATAATCATAGAATGCGACAATTGCTAACATTATTCGAACGGACAGCTTCACTAAGGGTGAGAAGGTCTCATCGTAGTCAACCCCTTGAACTTGTCGATAACCCTTAGCGACAAGTCGAGCCTTATAGATGGTAACATTACCATTCGCGTCCGTCTTCTTCTTAAAGATCCATTTATTTTCTATTGCTCGCTGATCATCAGGCAAGTCTGTCAAAGTCCATACTTTGTTTTCATACATGGATCCTATCTCGGATTGCATGGCTTCAAGCCATTTGTTGGAGTTTGGGCCCGTCATCGCTTCTTCATAGTTTGAAGGTTCACCGTTGTCTAACAACATGATTTCCAGGACAGGGTTGCCATACCATTCTAGTGTGGAACATGTCCTTGTGGACCTATGAAGTTCAGTAGCAACTTGATCCGAAGTACCTTGATCATCATCATTAACTTCCTCTCTAGTCGGTGCAGGCACCACAGGAACATCTTCCTGAGCTACGCTACTTTCCGGTTCAAGAGGCAGTATTTCATCGAGTTCTACTTTCCTCCCACTTACTTCTTTCGAGAGAAACTCTTTCTCCAGAAAGGACCCGTTCTTGGCAACAAAGATCTTGCCTTCGAATCTAAGGTAGAAGGTATACCCAATGGTTTCCTTAGGGTATCCTATGAAGACACATTTTTCCGACTTGGGTTCGAGCTTTTCAGGTTGAAGTTTCTTGACATAAGCATCGCATCCCCAAACTTTTAGAAACGACAGCTTAGGTTTCTTCCCAAACCATAATTCATACGGTGTCGTCTCAACGGATTTAGATGGTGCCCTATTTAAAGTGAATGTAGCTGTCTCTAGAGCATATCCCCAAAATTATAGCGGTAAATCGGTAAGAGACATCATAGATCGCACCAGATCCAATAGAGTGCGATTACGATGTTCGGACACACCGTTACGCTGAGGTGTTCCAGGTGGCGTGAGTTGTGAAACAATTCCACATTTCCTTAAGTGTGTACCAAATTCATGACTCAAATATTCTCCCCCATGATCTGATCGTAAGAACTTTATTTCTCTGTCACGTTTATTCTCTACCTCATACTGAAATTCCTTGAACTTTTCAAAGGTCTCAGACTTGTGTTTCATCAAGTAGACATACCCACTTAAGTCATCAATGAGGGTGAGAACATAACGATATCCTTCGCAAGCCTCAACACTCATTGGACCGCATACATCAGTATGTATGATTTCCAATAAGTTGGTTGCTCGCTCCATTGTTCCAAAGAACGGAGTCTTGGTCATTTTTCCCATGAGGCATGGTTCGCATGTGTCAAATGATTCGTAATCAAGAGACTCCAAAAGTCCATCTGCATGGAGCTTCTTCATGCGCTTGACACCAATGTGACCAAGGAGGCAGTGCCACAAATATGTGGGACTATCGTTATCAACCTTACATCTTTCGATATTCACACTATGAATATGTGTAACATCACGTTCGAGATTCATTAAGAATAAACCATTGACCAGTGGGGCATGACCATAAAACATATCTCTCATATAAATGGAACAACCATTATTCTCGGATTTAAATGAGTAGCCATCTCGTATTAAACAAGATCCAGATACAATGTTCATGCTCAAAGCTGGCACTAAATAACAATTATTGAGGTTTAAAACTAATACCGTAGGTAAATGTAGAGGTAGTGTCGTGGATTTGTCACGGCAGATGTCCTTGTGAAAGGACTTAGTCGTGGAGCCATTGCTACGGGTTAACTTGAAGGGGTTAAAGCGGACACAAAGACACAAGGGTTTATACTAGTTCGGCCCCTTCGATGAAGGTAAAACTTACGTCTAGTTGTGATGGAATTGATGTGGTTTCGATGGCTAGGGAGCAAACAAGCTTCGCCTAGGCTCGAGTTGTTGTTGTCCATCCTTGAACCGCCGCCGGGTCGCCCCCTTATATACATGGGTGACGCCCTTCGGTCCACAGAGTCCCACACCGGTTCATACTCGTATCCCGGTTGGTCTCTCTCTATTCCTAACTTACAATGCAAGTTTACATATCAAGCCGGTTTACGGCTACAGGTTCTAAACCGACTACAGGCCTTGGGCCTTCATCTGCTTAATCACCTTTAAACTACTAATGAAGCTAACCCGGCCCAGGTAGGCCGGTTCACGCCCAGTGCTAATATCCCCGCCCTAGATTGATTTGAACTGGTTCATGTCAATCCTTCACAAAAATCTTTGTCTTCAACATCTTCTGGTAATTGGTAAACCACCATGTCGTCATCATCTCTGGTTGCTGTAAACCGGCATGACGTCATCATGAAGTTAACATTTATGACGCCTTCTTTTATTAATAGATCTGCGATACCCAAGGCAGCAGCTCCACTTCCGAATCTTGTGGCTCCTGGATTCGCGCGCCTGACACACGTCCCCTGCCTTATAAATAGGACCGAAGGGTCATTTCCTTTTCTCCCCTTCGTCTCTTTCTCTTCGTCTTCCTCGCGTCGCCAGCCTCGGAGCTCCGCCGCCGCCGTTGACCTCTGCACCGTCTTGGGCCGCTGCATCAACCTGAACGCACCAGAGCACCGCGGTAGCCTTCCGCGTCTTCCTCGACTCTGGTAAGCCTTCTGTTCTTCTTAACATAGATCTATTCTAGGGTTTCGTGTTCTTGCCGTGTTCATCACTTGTTCATACTCGTACCTAGACTCCTGGACATATCTGTGAAACCCTGCTCTGACCAGCAGTAGCTTTTTAGCATCCGCCTGTAGTTTTACGCTCAAGTCTATAGATCTCATCCACATTCCTACCCATTGATTTACTTCTGTTCTGCTTTAACCTTTTGAATATTTTCTGTTTTTCTGAACTTGCTTCAGATCCATTGCTGCAATAAGACCTTGTGAAACCTGTTTCTGCATACTTAGCCATCCGCAACCTCAATTGCTTTCAATGTTTAGATCAGGCGGTTTAACTTAATATAGAAAAAGTTAATAAACCGGTATATACCATTAGTCCCCTTGTTGAACCGCCAGAACTCTTTAGCCATATGATGCCACTTCATAAAAATCCGGTTTAAATATACTGCCTCCGGTTTAGCATTGTTCATACCAGCGCCTTCTTTTATCCAACATGTTCTTGAACCGGAATCACCTATTTCTTGTAGATCTCACCATGGCCAAACAAGTATATGAGTGCAACTGGGTTCCTTCTCGTGTCACAGAAACTCAGTTGGATAATTTAGTCTCGATCGGCGCTTTAGACAGCAAAGAGACTATCCACTGGAGGGTTCCTGGTGATGAATGTCCTCCCACACCTCAAGAGGGAGAGGTTGTGATCTTTGCGGATCACTTAGCCCGGGGCTTCAAACCGCCCGGCTCTAAATTTTACCGGGATGTGTTAGCCAATTTTCAACTCCGCCCGCAAGATACTGGCCCCAATTCTGTTACCAACTTATGTCACTTCCAAGTGCTCTGTGAGGTATACCTTCAAGAGAAACCCACAGTTGAATTGTTCAGAGACTGCTTCCACTTAAACCGCCGCACAGAATTCACTGATGGTCCCAATACCGAATTGGGCGGTATGGCAATTCAGAAAAGGAAAGAAATCACTTATCCCCATGCCAGACTACACAGTCACCCCAAGGAGTGGAATGCAACATGGTTTTACTGCAAAGATACTTCCCCTGATGATGAAAATCCTTTGCCTGGCTTTCGTCCGGAGCGGCTCAGCAATACACACCCCTTCCCACAAAGGTTAAGTGCCAAGGAGAGGAGTAAATACGCTCCGCAATTATCCAAGCTCCGAGCCTTCATGGCCAACGGTTTAACAGGAGTAGATCTCGCACGCTGTTGGATATCATGGAGCATACTGCCTCTCAGCCGGCGCTCCGGTTTAATGTGCAAGTATACTGGTAGCGTTGATGACCCACTCCGACACACCAACATCCAGCTCTCCGATGATGAAGTCACAGAGGCTGTGAAGAAAATGCTGAACGAACCGGAGCACCTCTGCGCTCAAACCGGCCTGCTCCCTTTCTGTGCTACCAACAAACCGCCAGCTGTAAGATTTTGATTGTACTTTTTACTGAACCTGTTATTGCTATCTCTGTCTGACATCAATTGCTGCTTAACCAGGGTGATAATCCGTTTTGGAGCAAGAAGCTTCCACAAGACAAACCGGAGAAAGCAGAACGGTCAACCCGGCTAAAGACCAAGGTCATCAAGAAGCCTGCTAAAAAGAGGAAAACCACTGCTTCATCTGATCCGGCTGTTGATGATGATGTGGGTAACTCGGACCTTGAGGTAGAACTCGATTCACTAGGCTTACTTTTTACACGCCTTATTGATGATGATACTTGTCAGGACGACGCTGAAGCCAGTAATGCTGATGTCGCTGAGGTAACTATTCTCTCTTCCGATTCAGATCCTTTGCCTTTGCCAAAATTTCGCCAGGCAAACCGGAAAGTTAAATTTTCTCATCCTCTTGCTTACTTGGATCCCAAATTTCTTATGAAGACTCAGCAACATGAAGCTCGCCGCACAACCCGGCACAGCGGCCAGGTAGTTACCTCCGCCGGTTTACCAAACAGTCCGGTTCGAAAACGCCGCTCCGAGGTCTCCGACCTTTTTATTAATTTATATCCTAAAGCGGGTTTCATCCGTCAACCTCTTAATCCGTCCGACTCCGATTATCAGGTTACTTCCCATTCTTCCTCTGGTGAATCGTCGGCCACTCAGCTGCCACCACTGAAAACGGTTCTTGGGTAAGCTAGACTGAACATATGCTTCTGGTATACCACGTTATAACTTATGCTGTTCCTTGACTCTTTGTTTCTCTTTCAGGGCTAAACCTAAACCGAGCAAGAAAGCCCGCCTGGATAAAGCGGCCGAGGAAGATGTCGCCCCTGAACAGGATAAAACACCAGATCTTGAAACGTTCGTTTATGAGGATATTCCCAATGATCCTCCCTTGCAAGATGATGCTATTCCTGAGAAAAGGCCTATCAATACCTCAGTCCCTGTTGACCAGCCTGCCAGCTCCGTCCGGATTGATAGATCCCGCAGTCCTTCAAAGCCTGCCGATAAACCGACCGCGCCAACGCAAACCGGCGAGTCCAAGGATGATGACGTTGTAATTACCGGCGTAGGTCGCTTTGAACCAGGGAATCCTGTCGCTTTGGCCAAGCATACTGTGAAAGAAGATTTTTCTGCCATGAACAAAGGCAAATGGGATGTTGATCTGGAAACATATGCTGCTCTGAGTGCCCAAGATCTTCATTCTGGTTACTTGAACCGGCTATATACTAGTCGTGACTGTGAAGCTGGCCTGGTAAAGATGATGAGAGATAAATTTGAGGTAACTTCCTTGTGCTTCTTCTTTCTTTAATTACTGCCACTGTATTAATCCTCCTAGCCCCCAAGGGCCGGTTTGTAACCTTCTTCAAGCCGGGACTTGAATATAGTCCTCAATACTTTGAAATCCATCAATGTAGCCCCCAAGGGCCGGTTCAACTTAGTATAGTTAAACCGGGACTCCAATAAAGATTCTAACATCAGAACATAACTGAGCAAATAGCCATTAGCCCCCAAGTGCCAAGTTGAATACCTGTATTGAGCTTGGGACTTTGCGATTTAGTAATAGATGAAAATTGAAGGTGCATTAGCCCCCAAGTATCAAGCGTATAACTTGTTATGTGGTTGGTACTTCAAATTCTTGTACCGTTTGTTGAAAGCCAAGCACTGTCTTTATGCAGGCTGAAGTGAGGATCAAAGAGGACCGGATTACTGATCTGCAGGAAACTTTGAAAACCCAACAAGCTGAAACCGACAAGGCAAGGGAAGAAATAACCAGCGCTTTGAGCATCACAGAACAGCTGAAGGAGGGCTTCAAGAAGGAGCGGACTGATTGGGCCACTGAGAAGGCCGCTTTAATAAAAAGAGCTGAAAACGCTGAAGCTGCCCTTAAACCGGTGGTAGATGAGCTGACCGCCGTAAAGCGGCAAGTACATTCCATGACCGCTGCTATCTTTGGTAAGCTCCTTTTGGTTTCCTGGACAACTCTGGCCTGCTTATAATAGATCCGGTTTGTGATCTTTCCTGTATTGTTGCAGGTACACGCATTGGTCACTTAGGGTCAGATGTTCGGAAGAAGTTGAAGGCTGCCTACACTTTAATTGAACAGCTGTATACCGGAGCGCAGCGGATCATCACCACTGCATCTCATAACAATCCGGCACCCACTTTAATCCAAGACACTCTTAATAGGTTGTCAATGCTTCCTGCTCGGATTGAAGAACTGAAAAAATCTGCTGCTCGAACCGGAGCCATTAATGCCTTGATCCGGGCAAAAGCATGGGTGCCGGATTTCGATCCTGTTGAGGCAGCTCAAGGCTATCCCAGCTTGAAGGAAGACGGCTCAGAGTTCAATGAAGATGATTTGAGGGCGATAAACCGTGCAGTACGCCCTCTGGCTTGTCAATTGGCTGAAGAGGCAGACTTGTCGCATTATCAAGCTCAGTACAATGATCAGAACAAACGAGTGCCTGCACCAACTCCTGAAGCGGAGAATCTGATTCCTCCAATCCGTAAGCATACTTACGCTCCTGATATTGAACCGTCTTCTCTGATCCACGAAGAGGCTGTCTTTCAAGCTTTAATGGGAATCGACTGGACCACTGTTGATTTCCAGCCAATGGATAGAGATGAGGAAGCTGAAACGGCGCGGGACGACCCACAATCATCAGACCGGGGCGATGAACAGGCTTGAACCGGAAGCCAGTTTAAATAGCTGCTTTATTATGATCCGCCGGAACAACAATGATCTTATTTGGGCACCGCGTTGCCTTGTAATAGGATAGTCAATACTTCTGCCTTGAATATGCCTTCGTGCATAAGTACTGATGCTTTTGCTTGAAATCCTCAATTTATATTTCCTGCAATCAGAAAATCTTGAACTTCGGTGGCGGTTATACCGCCAACCGGTTTATGACCTTTATATATATATCATCAATGTATTTAAGACGTATAATCAAATATGTGATACAAAATACCTGCCATCGCTGGGCATGAAGTTGGCTTAGCCAGGCTTGAAACGGAGTATTTATAAACCGTTACCATCAAAGGGGAGAAAACAACTCCCATGTAAACCGTGCTGGGTCATTATGAGCCCCCCTGCTACTTCATGATGTTAACAGGAAAGTTAAACCGGGCATATTTCTCCGGAGTACAAATGAACCGATTTCCGTCAGCTGAACCGGTAAAAAAGTGTTGTTGGTTTAAAGGAAACACAACAAAAATTGAAGAATAGTCATAAAAGAAATATGGAAGCAAAGGCAATGATAAAAACCGTTTGCAAAAACATGCTTTACTGAGCTGATCAGATGGTGTTACCATGGTCGGACAGGACCAAGCCCCCAATAGGAGTGACAATGGTTCAAGTCAGCCAGGTCCCCAAATGAAACCGTGGCATTTATGCCGATCAAAAGGCGTGGCAATGGTTCGGGTTCGACCAAGCCCCCAAGTGATTCTGTGGCCTTAGGCCGATCAAGAGGCGTGACTGGTTCAGACTTGACCATGTCCCCAAGTGATCTGGTGGCTTTCGCCTATCAAAAGGTGTCGCATTGGTTCGGACACGACCAAGGCCCCAAGTGATATCACAAAGCTTTTTTGAAAAGCAAATTTCAAGGGGTAAACCGGAGGCCGCTTTAAAACAGAACCACTCCATGTAACCACACATGATATGAAAGGACAGAGACCCCGCTTTAGCTGAGGCTCCGGTTTTATTATATCAATGATAATATATACACTGCCATAATATGTACATAGATAGAGCCGATGGCTCAAGTGTAGTAAGGCCGAAGATGAGCTATATTCCACGGCCTGTTGGTCTCCTCCTCTGATGTGCGTGAGTCTTTATGCTCTCGAATATCAATCAGATAGTACGACCCGTTGTGCAGATTCTTGCTGACCACGAAAGGTCCCTCCCAAGGTGGGGATAACTTGTGCATATCCGTCTGATCTTGGATGAGCCGAAGCACCAAATCTCCTTCTTGAAAAGTTCTGGTTCTGACCCGGCGACTGTGATAGCGACGAAGATCTTGTTGATAAATCGCCGAGCGGGCAGCCGCTATGTCACGCTCCTCATCTAATAGGTCCAAAGCATCTTGCCGTGCTGTCTCATTGTCCGCTTCAACATAAGCCGCCACACGAGGCGAATCGTGCCGGATATCACTAGGGAGAACCGCCTCTGCTCCGTAGACCATAAAAAACGGTGTGTATCCTGTAGATCGGTTGGGCGTAGTGTTGATACTCCATAGCACAGATGGTAGCTCTTCAACCCAACATCCCGGTGTTCTTTGCAATGGAACCATAAGCCGGGGTTTGATGCCTCGCAAGATCTCTTGATTAGCTCGTTCTGCCTGCCCATTGGACTGGGGGTGAGCCACTGATGATACGTCAAGTCTGATGTGCTCACGTTCACAGAATTCCTTCATAGCACCCTTGGATAAATTGGTACCATTGTCAGTAATGATACTGTGTGGAAAGCCAAACCGGAAAATCACCTTTTTAATGAACTGCACCGCTGTAGCTGCATCACACTTGCTGACAGGCTCCGCTTCAACCCACTTGGTAAACTTGTCAACTGCCACCAAAAGGTGGGTTTTCTTATCCTTGGATCTTTTAAAAGGTCCGACCATATCCAGCCCCCATGTTGCAAACGGCCAAGTAATTGGAATCATCCTCAATTCTTGAGCCGGCACATGAGCACGCCTTGAAAATTTCTGACAGCCATCACACCGTTTAACCAAGTCCTCCGCATCAGCATGAGCTGTCAACCAGTAAAACCCGTGACGAAACGCCTTAGCCACCAGAGACTTTGAACCGGCGTGGTGACCACAATCCCCTTCATGGATTTCGCGTAAAATTTCACAACCTTCCTCAGGAGAGACGCAGCGTTGAAACGCCCCTGATACACTGCAATGATGCAATTCGCCATTGATAATTGTCATAGATTTGGATCGCCGGACTATCTGCCTGGCTAGAGTCTCATCCTCTGGCAACTCTCCCCGGTTCATGTACGCAAGATAAGGAACTGTCCAATCCGGTATAATATGCAGGGCTGCCACCAATTGAGCCTCCGGATCAGGAATAGCCAAATCCGCTTCACCCGGGAGCTTGACTGACGGGTTGTGCAACACATCGAGAAAGACATTAGGCGGGACCGGTTTACGCTGAGAGCCCAACCGGCTTAAAGCGTCCGCCGCTTCATTTTTTCGACGATCCACGTGCTCCACCTGATAACCCTTGAAGTGACCCGCAACAATATCCACCTCACGACGATATGCAGCCATAAGCGGGTCCTTAGAATCCCAAGTGCCAGATACCTGTTGAGCCACGAGGTCCGAGTCACCGAAGCACTTAACCCGACTTAGATTCATCTCTTTAGCCATCCGGAGACCATGGAGCAAAGCTTCATACTCAGCTGCATTATTAGTACAAGGGAACATTAAGCGGAGAACATAACAAAACTTATCACCTCGTGGGGAAGTTAATACGACTCCAGCCCCCGAGCCTTCCAATTGCCTGGATCCATCAAAATGGATAGTCCAATATGTGTGATCCGGCTTCTCCTCTGGTGCTTGCAACTCCGTCCAATCATTGATGAAATCAACAAGTGCTTGAGACTTCACCGCCGTCCGAGGCACGTACTTCAATCCGTGCGGCCCAAGTTCTATGGCCCACTTGGCAATCCGGCCAGTCGCCTCCCGGTTCTGTATGATATCGCCCAAGGGAGCTGAACTGACCACTGTGATGGGGTGCCCTTGGAAATACTGCTTCAACTTCCGGCTTGCCATGAAAACTCCATATACCAGCTTCTGCCAATGCGGATACCTTTGCTTGGATTCAATAAGCACCTCGCTGATATAGTAAACCGGCCGCTGAACCGGATACTCCTTGCCTGCCTCCTTGCGTTCTACCACAATAGCCACGCTAACTGCACGAGCATTGGCCGCTACGTATAACAATAACGGCTCCTTGTCGACCGGAGCTGCAAGAACGGGCGGATTGGCTAATTGCCGCTTCAAGTCCTCCAACGCTTCATCAGCAGCTGGACTCCAGATGAATTGATCTGTCTTTCTCAACATCTGGTATAAAGGGATGGCCTTCTCTCCGAGGCGGCTGATAAACCGGCTCAGTGCGGCGATCCGACCCGCCAAACGCTGAACATCGTTGATACACTTCGGTTTAGCCAGGGAGGTGATAGCCGTAATCTTCTCCGGATTAGCCTCAATTCCTCTGTTGGACACAAGAAAGCCCAGTAACTTGCCTGCCGGAACACCAAAGACACATTTGGCAGGGTTAAGCATCATCTTATAAACCCGCAAGTTGTCAAAGGTTTCCTTCAAATCATCAACCAGCGTCTCCTTCTGCCTTGACTTGACTACAATATCATCCACATAGGCGTGCACATTGCGGCCGATCTGTTTATGCAGGCAATTCTGTACACACCGTTGATAAGTGGCTTGGGCGCTCTTGAGCCCAAAAGGCATAGATACATAGCAGAAGGCTCCAAAGGGAGTAATAAACGCCGTCTTCTCCTGGTCCTTAACCGCCATTTTGATCTGATGATACCCAGAATACGCATCCAAAAAACTCAAACGCTCACAACCCGCCGTGGCGTCAATAATCTGGTCAATGCGAGGGAGGGCAAAAGGATCCGCTGGACAAGCCTTGTTAAGATCCGTGTAATCCACACACATACGCCAAGTGCCATTTTTCTTAAGAACCAGCACCGGATTAGCAAGCCACTCTGGATGGAACACTTCAATGATAAAACCAGCTGCTAAGAGCCTGGCCACTTCCTCTCCAATAGCTTTGCGCCTTTCTTCGTTAAACCGGCGGAGAAACTGCTTTACCGGTTTATACTTGGGATCAACATTAAGAGTGTGCTCAGCGAGTTCCCTCGGTACACCTGGCATGTCAGAAGGCTTCCATGCAAAAATGTCCCGATTCTCACGGATGAACTCGATGAGCGCGCTTTCCTATTTAGGGTCCAAGTTGGCACTGACAGTGAACTGCTTGGACGAATCGCCGGGCACGAAGTCAACAAGCTTGGTCTCAGCCGCCGATTTGAACTTCAGATCTGAATCATGCTCCGTAGTTGGCTTCTTCAAAGGGGTCATGTCCGCCGGATCAACATTGTCCCTATAATATTTCAACTCCTCCGTGGCACAAACCGACTCTGCATAGGCCGCATCACCTTCCTCACATTCCAAAGCAATCTTGCGGCTCCCATGAACCGTTATTGTCCCTTTGTAACCCGGCATCTTGAGCTGCAAATAGATATAACAAGGCCGTGCCATGAATTTGGCATAAGCCGGCCGCCCAAACAAGGCGTGATACGGGCTCCGGATTTTCACTACCTCAAAGGTTAGTGTTTCAGATCGGGAATCATGCTCGTCCCCAAAAGCCACCTCCAGGGCTATCTTACCAACAGGATATGCTGATTTGCCAGGCACCACACCATGGAACACCGTATTAGACGGTCTGAGATCCTTGTCTGTTAGCCCCATGCGGCGGAATGTCTCATAGTACAGGATGTTAATACTGCTCCCTCCATCCATGAGTACCTTGGTGAATTTATAACCTCCCACCTGAGGGTCTACCACTAATGCCAACTGGCCCGGATTGTCAACCCGGGGGGGGGGTGATCCTCCCTGCTCCACACGATAGGCTGCTCCGACCAGCGTAAATAACGTGGTACGGCCGGTTCAACAGAGTTCACTGCTCGCTTGTGAAGTTTCCGGTCGCGCTTATCCAAGCTAGTTGTGAAAACGTGATACTGCCCATTGTTCAACTGTTTTGGCTGGCTCTGATAACCCGACCGCTGCTGCTGCTGCTGTTGGTTGTAACCCCCTTGACCGCTCTGATTATCCTGGTTATTATTACCGCCCTGATTGAAACCTGAACCGGAAGCTCCATCGTGACCCGGCCCATGGAAACCGGATCCTGAGCCACCACCTGACCCACGGTCATACCGGAAGGCATTAGAGTTTTTAAATTCCTGCATAATGTAACAATCCTTCCAAAGGTGGTTAGCCGGCGCCTCCTTCGTCCCGTGTTTTGGGCAAGGCTGATTCAGCAAATAGTTTAAGCGATCCGGGTTAGGATTTGGAGCCCCATTACGATTCGCCGCTTTACCTCTGCGCCGCTGACCCTTGTCCTGCGCATTAGTGTTAGCCACAAAGTCCATGCTGCCATCCGCTTTACGCTTGCCTCCGTTTCCATGGCCCGCCGGTTTGTATTGATGCCCCTTAGAGTTGCTATTCTTTTTTCCCTTCCCTGCTTCGTCATCGTCAGTCTCGGGATCCTTGGTACTATCAGAATCAGCATACTTCACTAAAGCGGCCATGAGAGTTCCCATGTCATTACAGAACCGCTTCATACGCCCCAACTTCAACTTTAGAGGCTTAAACCGGCAGTTGCCCTCCAGGGTTAAGATCGCAGAGTCAGCATTGATCCTGTCAGACGAGTGCAAGACTTCAGAAACGCGGCGTACCCAATGGGTTGTTGACTCTCCGTCCTCCTGAACACAAGCCGCCAAGTCTACTATGGACTTAGGCTGCTTACACGTATCTTTGAAATTCTGGATAAACCGGGTCCGCAACTGGGCCCATGAACTGATAGAATTAGGCGGCAGGCTCTTCAACCAAGTACGGGCTGTGCCTTCAAGCATCATGGTGAAGTACTTTGCACACGCGGTCTCATCCACATCCAGCATCTCCATTGCCATCTCATAACTCTCTACCCACGCTTCTGGAGATAAATCAGCGGTGTAATTTGGCACCTTGCGCGGGCCCTTGAAGTCCTTGGGCAGGCGTACATTGCGTAAAGCGGGGACTAAACAGGGCACTCCCAAGCTAGATGCGACCCCTGGCCCGGCAGAGGTGGTAGGACGAACCGGTGTAAGCTGATCCGCCTCGTTCTGTGCTGCTAACTCGGCCTCCCTTCGTGCCCGGGCCCGGTCCACTACATCCTGAGCATCGTGAACACCACCGGCCGGGTTATTGCCACGGGCCGCTTCACGGCCCCGCGCATTGCTTGATATGGCCGGTTCATCCAGGCACCTACTATAGCTCCGGCTTGGACGAGGTGTGGAATGAATCCGATCGCGGCTGTATGAATATGCCTCCTGTTGAATCAAAGCGGTCCGGAGAAGTTCCTTAACCCGGCGCGTCTCTATTGCTTGTGGAGAGTCTCCTTCGACCGGGATAGCTTCTAATCGCGCAGCAGCTGCGACAAGATTGTCCATAGGATTAGAATAATGACCCGGAGGTGTCTGGACCGGCGGAGGAATCACAATGTTCTGCCGAGGAGGTTCCATCAGGCGGGGTTGGACCGTCGCTCCTGGCCCTGGTGCCTCGACCCGGTTTACCTCCAGGTGCCCCGGCGGATTACTGGTTCCAGCTCCCGGAGTGTGAAAGAGATTTCGAGGGTCGAACCCTAACGGCAGGCGTGATCTGTGCTTCCGCTTCAAGACCTCCTGTGATGCGTTCTGGTCGAGCATGAGCTTATAGGCCTGGGCGTCCAAAGCGGCCCGCTCTGCAGCCATCCTGTCCTTCTCTGCTGCCAGGTCGGCTTTGGCCTGTACGATCTGCTCTCTCACCTTTGCAATCTCCGCATCATGGGCCTCCTGATCCGCCGGATTGGCCTCTGCCATAAGTACCGCTAGTGCGTCAAACAGGTCAGACAGAACTTGAACCGGTGGGGGCACAAGGCCTCCTGCCCTTGCTGCCGCTGCCGCTGCTGATCCGGAGAGCATTGCTGCTGCGGTCGAAGAGTGATTCGCCGCCTGCGTGCCGGCCATGAATATTCCAACCCGGTTGATCTGATCTGGGGGGTCCGGAACACTGTCGCCATCGGAACAGCCCCTAATCTGGTCGTCTTGCAACTGGTACAATGATTCGGTCTCTCCGGTTGAGGACTCGTCGCCGGAATAGACGACGGTCTCGCTACCGTATTCTGACTCGTCCTCATGCTCTCCTCCGTGGATGACTCCCACGAAGGCACGCCTCACGGCCGGTTTAACCTGGGTAGATCTCGCACGCTGAGCCGTCTCGACGAGGTCGGTGCGGATGTCCGGCTCAGGCCCAGGCTCACCAATCTTGCCGATAAAAACGTGTATGCCACCAAAGGGGACCCGGTACCCGTACTCGATCGAGCCGGCTTCGGGACCCCATCCTGCATCGTCGATGTAGAGCTTGCCGCGACGACTCTTGGTCATCCGGCCCACAGCATAGCCTTCGAGTCCTTTGAGCTTGCCCTCCAAGATCATCAAACCATCGTGTGATAGCCCCACGTTGGGCGCCAACTGTCGTGGATTTGTCACGGCAGATGTCCTTGTGAAAGGACTTAGTCGTGGAGCCATCGCTACGGGTTAACTTGAAGGGGTTAAAGCGGACACAAAGACACAAGGGTTTATACTAGTTCGGCCCCTTCGATGAAGGTAAAAGCCTACGTCTAGTTGTGATGGAATTGATGTGGTTTCGATGGCTAGGGAGCAAACAAGCTTCGCCTAGGCTCGAGTTGTTGTTGTCCGTCCTTGAACCGCCGCCGGGTCGCCCCCTTATATACATGGGTGACGCCCGTCGGTCCACAAAGTCACACACCGGTTCATACTCGTATCCCGGTTGGTCTCTCTCTATTCCTAACTTACAATGCAAGTTTACATATCAAGCCGGTTTACGGCTACAGGTTCTAAACCGACTACAGGCCTTGAGCCTTCATCTGCTTAATCACCTTTAAACTACTAATGAAGCTAACCCGGCCCAGGTAGGCTGGTTCACGCCCAGTGGTAATATCCCCAACAGGTAGCGTGCCGACGGCGATCACACCAACCTTGGAACCATTCCTGATGCGCATCGTCACCTCGTCCTTCGCCAGTCTCCACTTATTCTACAGCTCCTGTTTTGAGTTACAAATATGAGCAACCGTACCGGTATCAAATACCCAGGAGCTACTACGAGTACTGGTAAGGTACACATCAATTACATGTATATCACATATACCTTTGGTGTTGCCAGCCTTCTTGTCCGCTAAGTACTTGGGGCAGTTTCGCTTCCAGTGTCCGCTTCCCTTGCAATAAAAGCACTCAGTCTCAGGCTTGGGTCCATGCTTTGGCTTCTTCCCGGCAACTGGCTTACTGGGCGCGGCAACTCCCTTGCCGTCCTTCTTGAAGTTCTTCTTACCCTTGCCTTTCTTGAAACTAGTGGTTTTATTGACCATCAACACTTGATATTCCTTTTTGATCTCCAGCTCCGTTGATTTCAGCATTGAAAATACCCCAGGAATGGTTTTCACCACCCCGTGCATATTGTAGTTCATCACAAAACTCTTGTAGCTAGGTGGGAGCGACTAGAGGATTCTATCAATGACCGTGTCATCTGGGAGATTAACTCACAGCTGAGATAAGCGGTTGTGCAACACAGACATTTTGAGTATGTGCTCGCTGACAGAACCATTCTCCTCCATCTTACAACTATAGAACTTGTCGAAGGCTTCATATCTCTCGACCCGGGCATGAGCTTGGAAAACCATTTTCAGCTCTTGGAACATTTCATATGCTCCGTGCTGCTCAAAACGCTTTTGGAGCCCCGGTTCTAAGCTGTAACGCATGCCGCACTGAACCAGGGAGTAATCATCACTACGCGACTGCCAGGTCTTCATAACGTCTTGAGTTGCTGGGAAAACGGGTGCTTCACCTAGCGGTGCATCTAGGACATATGCTTTCTTGGCAGCTATGAGGATGATCCTCAAGTTCCGGACCCAGTCCATATAGTTGCTGCCATCGTCTTTGTCAGCGTTCTGGGAACGGGGGTCCCCAGACTTGCCTGCCTGTGGCGTGGCTCAAGTGGTGGCCCAGTACGGGCCGTCTTCATCAGCACAAGGCTCAAGACCCTCGCGAGGGGCCAAGCCTCGCGGGGCGGACGACACAAGGCTTCCTCAGGGATGGCCTCGCTAGGCAGGCTCCCGAGGAGGCAGAGAGATCAAGGTAGGGTACCTCGCGAGGTGCTCGTGACGCAAGCCATGACGATCGAGACCAGGCGGGCGCCAGGCGGGCGCCGGCCCGTGCAGTGTCCTTATTTCCTCCTTGGTGCAAAGGGGGCAAGCACAGACGTGGAGTACCGAGGCATCAGGCAAAGGTTGCCATTTCAGTGCAACGAGACCAAGACCAGCGGAGTGGCAGGATGGAGGTCACCATGGAGCTCAAGACGGCGTCATCACCAGTGCTTTTGGCAGCCGAAGACCAACTTTAGTCAGGATAACTTGTACTAGATGTTCCCCTTTGAAATGGCCGTTGTTGGTGCCCTTCCCGCTCAATATTTGGGAAGAGGCCTAGGGCCTCTATAAATAGAGCTAGCCACCACAGGCTAGAGGGATCCGGATTTTGGGAAGACTAGAGAGAGAGAGAGAGAGGCGATCGAACTCACCCAAGCAGTTCATCGCACCAGCTCAAGAACACCTCTCGCGAGGCCGTTCTTCCCCTATACTGTTCATCATCAGCCCCTGAGGCAATCCACCACACCACACACTGGAGTAGGGTATTACACCACAACGGTGGCCTGAACCAGTATAAATCTCGTGTCCCTTGTGTTGCTCATCGTTTGTAGCTTAGATCTCACGAGATGATCAGACGTGGATAGATAGGGGAGAGATCTTCGTGCGCACCCCAGAGTTCGAACGTCAAGGGTCTGCCGGAACCCGAAATCCGACATTTGGCGCGCCAGGTAGGGGTGCGTTGAAATCTTTTTTCCGTTGTCCGCATTCGATCTTCCGTCGTGTCCATGGCTGATGCTCGCCGGGCTCGCGCCGAGCGTCAGGCTGTTCTCGCCGCCCGCGTCGCCCAGACGGCGCCCGTCAGCGGGTGCCCCCGTCGTTCCCCGTCGCCTACCACCAACGCCGCCACCGGCCCGGCGGGGAATGAGCAGCAGGCCTCGTCTCATTATCCTTCGGTGTGGCGGGAAGGCCGCACCGCCACCCCGTCGCTGACTCTAGCCGGTTCATCATCCCATGCACGTCGCGCTCCCACGGACGCGCACGCCGCGTTGCTCCTGGCGCGTGAGCTCCTGCACTACCGTCTCGTCGACGACCTCTACGAGGACTGACTCACTCGCATCACCGAGCTCGTCAGCACTGCAGGGGGCTCTCCTATGCCGTCCCTCTTGCTGCCTCGCCCTCCATCCTGCGCCGGAGGCGCAGACCAGGAGGTGCCTCCGCCTCCTTCTCCCCAAGAAGGCGCCCTAGCTCCAAGGCACGCGGCCCCAGGACGAGATCCACCGCGTCCGACGCCCGCGCGGCAAGAAAGGGGCTGCCAAGAAATCCCTCATCACCAAGAAGGTGCTCGCGTGCTCCCGGCACCGGTGCGCCATGAGCGCATCCCTGCGCCACCACATCAAGACCCCGCGCTGCTCCAGGCAGCGGTCCGCGGGAACCCCCAGGAGCAAGCCCAGCATCAGCAGAGGGCTCCGGTGGCCACCGCTGGCTGCCGCGCCTTCACCCTCGAGCTACGCAGTGTCGCTTGGCCAGGCAAGTTCAAGCCTGACCTGCCTCCTCGCTACGACGGCACTGCAGACCCCGCACAGTTCCTACAGCTCTATGAGCTGGGTATCGAAGCCGCCAACAGGGATGAAAAGGTCATGGCGAACTGGTTTCCCATGGCACTCAAGGATGGTGCCCGCACCTGGCTCCTGAACCTGCCCCGGGCATGATCTCCTCCTAGGACGAGATGCGGACTCGCTTCGTTGCCAACTTCCAGGGCACTCGCGACCGTCCATCGGCCGTAGGTGACCTGCGCCGCATCAAGCAGCAGCCTGGAGAGACCTTGCAGAAGTACATCCTGCGCTTCAACAACGCTCACCTCAATATTCCCAAGGTAACTGAGGAGGCCATTATCTCCGTGTTCTATAGATGGTGTTCGCGACGTCAAGATGAAGGAGGAGCTGGCAATCCATGAAGATCTGTGTACGTCACTGGAGTTGTTCAACCTGGCAACCAAGTGCGCAAGGGCTGAGGAAGGACGCCTCTCCCTTCTCGAGCTCCCAGCAGCAGACCCCGAAGAGAAGAAAGCCAAGGCCAAAGATGTGAAGCGCAAGGGAGCAACTATGCTCGCAGCAGAGCCAGACACCAAGCGTGGCAGGGACCAGCCGGAGTCATCCAAGGGCAGCCGGTACTGTGTGTACCACGATCTCCACACCCACGACACCAAGGAATGCCAAGAGCTCAGGGCCGTACGAGAAGGCCGCGTCAGACGACGCCCCGAGCGCAACGATCGGGGCTACGACCAAGGCGGAGCAAGAGGTGGAGGACGATGGGACGACCGTGGCCCTCGCCAGGGGTGGCGTGACCGACCTCGCGAGGACCGCTGGTAGGACCAATCTCGTGAGGGAGCTTGGAGGGATCAGCCTCGCGAGGACCGCTCGCAGGGCAACACGGGCCTTCCTCCTCTTCCACCACCACCAAGGAGGAATGAGGACTATCATCAGGATGAGAGGGCCGGGGGCTTCCAGGAGCCACATGCGATCGCTTGCATCCTGCTCGGCGCCTAGGCCCCAGCCTCACAGCGCATCTTCAAGCAGTTTGCTCGCGAGGTGAATGCAGTCCTCCCCAAGATTGAGGCCACGCGCCCCCTCAGGTGGTCTGCGTGCGCTATCACGTTCAGCTCAGTGGATCCGCTCAAGTGCGCGGCAACGGCCGGTGTCCTCCCAATGCTTTGTTCCCCAGTCATCAGCAATGTGCAAGTCACCAGGACCCTCCTCGATGGCGGAGCAGGACTCAACATCCTGTCCGTCGAGACGTTCGACAATCTCCAAGTGCCATATGATCAGTTTCAGCCGACCAAGCCTTTCTCAGGAGTCACTGATGGTTCCACTGTCCCGATAGGACAGGTTCGCCTTCCTGTCACCTTTGGGCAGCGCAACAACTACCGCACCGAGCTCATTGACTTCAATGTCGCCCACATTCGCCTGCCATACAATGCCATCCTCGGGTACCCAGCCTTGGCCAAGTTCATGGCAGTAACTCACCATGGCTACAATGTCCTCAAGATGCCAGGAAGCGGTGGGGTCATCACGGTCCCCTGTGAAGATAAAGATGTGGTGTGCTCCCTCGAGCGCGCCTTCCAGGCCGCGTCAATCGAGGACCCGGACGCCAAGAGTGGATACCTCCCTGGAGTAACTCCCAAGAAGAAGAAGACATCACCTGGTTCAAGGCCTCATGAGGCAGGCAGCCCCGAAGGCGCTACATCAGGACATGTGCCCGCCAAAGGGGCGCCACCCTCCATCGCATAGGAAGGCGTGCCCGGCGCCCCCTTCGGGCAGGGCTCGGGGGCTCTCTCCTGGGGAGCCACCGACCTTGCCAAGGTCACGAGGGAGGCGCTTGGGCACCATTTGGAGGCGTGCTTCACAGCATGCTTCCCTCGGGAAGGCATAAGGGAAGAAGAACCCAATCCTCAGGAATTCGTCACCAAGACCGCTCAGGAGTTGGAGAGATCGAGATTCATGCGCGGCAACCGCCGTCTGCCCGGCGTAGATCCTCATCCAGGCGAGGATGGTGGGCTGCGCGTCTGCATCGACTACCCAGGGCTCAATCGAGTCACTTCTCAGGAGTGCTTCTAGCCCTCGCGCGTGGGGTGTTGCGCGGGCCCGCCACACAGCTACGTTCACATGCCCTTCAGCTTGTCGCACGTGGCTGCGGCCCACCAGTGGCTGATGAGGAGCACTCTGGAAGCTCGGCGTCACCGCTCATGGAGGAAATGGAGATGGACCTCGTCGAGCCACCCGAGCCTCCTGAGGCTCGGAGTCCCGAGGACTCGTGAGGATCGGCTCCTCCACCCTGCATCGTCAGCTGCTCCGACCCTCATTCTGCAAAAAGTATGAGGTGACTTCTTTTTAGTTTTCGCTTCAGCTGGGAGCGCCCGCAGGGCTGCATCATTCCCAGGTCGCGTGGGTCCGTCCCTGCGGCATGTATATGCTTTGCTTATGATTCTCTGCTTACCTTGTTGGGGGCGCCCCTTGGGCTGCATCATCCCCAAGCCGCTCGGGCCTGACCCAGTGGCATTTGCTTTTTCCACATCTATTTAAGTGGATTTGCTCCTTCATGATTGGCCTGCTTGAGATAATCGCCTGCTTGATTGACACCTACCTTTGGAGCCGCTCGCTCTGGCACGGCGCTTGCGCATGGGTCCTTCCCTGCAACACCGACAAATCTAAGTGGCCGAGCTCTGGCCGCGGCAGCCCCGCATAGCACCACCTCACCAGGCTCTCAGTGCCCCAATCACTCCCTGGAGCAACCAATGGCTGGCTGGCAACCGTAACGGCAAACCTTGTTTTCCCTCATGATTGGTGTGCAGGACCCGCTTCAGGAGTAACATTGGGGGCGTTGCGAGCTCTTTCTCCCTCTCTCCCACATGATCCGCTCACGCGTTAAAAGGGGGGCGCCTGAGCATCGTGACTCATGGGCTCTTACTGGCTCTCCAGCCCTCACCCCCTGGCCTTGACCCACGGCATCGCGACTTGTCATACCAACAGCGGCTGAGCTCGCTCGAGGGCTGCGACCTGAGGACGTAGAGCATGAAGGAAAGTGTAGGGAAGAGGGAAGAGGCTCACGAGAGCCTGACCCAGCAACACCCCAGCTGCCGACACGCAGGCCCGACACCTCGCCGAAGAACTACTCCAAACCTACGAGATAAGTCATGTGAAAGCTAAATTGACTCAACGTCAAAACCTTGCCTATTGCAGCTCTATCACGGCAACGTTGCCTTCCTTTCTCGCCCAATGGAGGCTGCTTGAGCGCTAAAGGGGACCTCCCGAGCATCATGACTCAGGGGCTCTTACTGGACCTCGAGCCGCTCACCTCCTGGCCTTTACCACGGCATCATGACCTAGCATACCAGCGATTGCTGAAGCCTGCCTGGGGACCGGGACCTGTCGGTGTAGAGCACCAAGCCCTCGTGAGGAAACAAAGGGGGAGCTGAGCCGGGGCAGAACACACCCCTCGCATCGATTCATGATAAGGATGTACATTTTGCAAAGGACATGGCAGGCACCTTACATACCCCCGTGGGGTGTCATTTCGATTCCTCGCAGGGAACAAAAAGAGCTAAGGAGCGCTAACTACATGCGCCTCTGCAGAAGACGCCATCATCAACAGTGGGTCATCAGGCGCCGGCGCCAACCCCATCCAGATCAGCAGTGCCGACGGCCTGATGCAGCTGCCCTGCTCCAGGCGCGACGCGAGCTCGGGGGCTCGTAGCTATCGTCGCTTGTATCCGGAGTCGCGTGAAGCTCGGTGGAGTCGCTGGACCCTCTGGCTCCTCCGCTGCTGCCTGAGGAGCTGCTGGGGAGGCGATTGGCCTGCCTGGCCCTCGCCGCGCCGGTACCCCGGCCGCCTTTCTCGGGGCAGCACTCCAGCCGGCGCCCATCCGCATCGAAGACCTTGAAGAGCATCAAGGAGGCTCCATCGTATTCGAAATGAATCACGAAGGCGCCCCCTGTTCGGCAGACCCAGGCAATCTCGCCCCAGCCTCGGGTCATGTAGACCTTGCCCGAAGCGACAACCTCAACCTCCGCTCCAGTCGTAGGGGTACCGCAGTCGGTGTGCTGCAGCCAGAGCTCAAGAGGCCCCCTCGGTGGCATCTCGAAGGTGAAGTTGGGAGGAAGGCGAATCCAAGATCGAGGAGGCATGGCGGCGTGAAGCATGAGCTCCTGAGAAGAGCTCTCGGCATGGACTCTAGGGGTGATGACGCGGACTGCCGTGATCCACCGATGTCACTTGTGGTGCTGGCGATGTTCCTCGGCGGGTTCCTCTCCGGGGCCCTCAATTCGGGCGTACAAGGGTAGCGGAAACCCAAGCGACAGCCGCTCGTACCAGGGCCGCGACAACCCTGGCCAAGCGACCACGTCGCGGCGGCCGGGGATAGGCCACTTCTTCGGTGGGAGCGGGTCAGGACCCTCACGGGGGCCCTTTCCCTTCTCTTTTGCAAAAAATCTGCGGATCGGCGCCATTGGCGTAAGGAGGAGCAAGGGCGAGGAAGAAGAAGAAAGAGAGTAGCAGGAAGGGATGGACAAGGGGGGCTCTCGCCCGTCCTTACTTATAGTCCGGAGGAGGCCAACCGTCGGCCACCATGATCTCAGGTAATCATGACCCATTTTTGCATGCAGGGACTTGTCAAGTCGAGCAGTTGCCGAGGCAGCGCGGGGAAGTGGAGACGCCCACATCCAATCAACCGCCACGCAGCGTCCAAGGCCGCAGGCTGATGGGGCCCACGGCACTCCGCACTTGCCCCTTCGCTTCTCCACTAAGCCAAGTCCGAGCGTGCCTTGGGCCCGGGGGCTACTGTCGGCGTTCTGGGAACGGGGGTCCCCAGACTTGCCTGCCTGCAGCCTACGGCGTGGCTCAAGTGGTGGCCCAGTACAGCCCATCTTCATTAGCACAAGGCTCAAGACCCTCGCGAGGGACCAAGCCTCGCGGGGCGGATGACATAAGGCTTCCTCAGGGACGGCCTCGCCAGGCAGGCTCGTGAGGAGGCGGAGAGATCAAGGCAGGGTACCTCGCGAGGTGCTCGTGATGCAAGCCATGACGATCGAGACCAGGCGGGCGCTAGGTGGGCGCCGGCCCGTGTAGTGTCCTTATTTCATCTTTGGTGCAAAGGGGGCAAGCACAGACGTGGAGTACCGAGGCATCAGGCAAAGGTTGCCATTTTAGTGCAACGAGACCAAGACCAGCGGAGCGGCAGGATGGAGATCACCGTGGAGCCCAAGACATCGTCATCACCAGTGCTTTTGGCAGCCGAAGACCAACTTTAGTCAGGATAACTTGTACTAGATGTTCCCCTTCGAAATTGTCGTTGTTGGCACCCTTCCCGCTCAATATTTGGGAAGAGGCCCAGGGCCTCTATAAATAGAGCTAGCCACCATAGACTAGAGGGATCCAGATTTTGGGAAGACTAGAGAGAGAGAGAGGCGATCCAACTCACCCAAGCAGTTCATTGCACCAGCTCAAGAACACCTCTCGCAAGGCCGTTCTTCCCCTGTACTGTTCATCATCAGCCCCTGAGGCAATCCACCACACCACACACTAGAGTAGGGTATTACACCACAACGGTGGCCCGAACCAGTATAAATCTCGTGTCCCTTGTGTTGTTCATCGTTTCTAGCTTAGATCTCATGAGATGATCGGACATGGATAGATAGGGAGAGATCTTCGTGCGCACCCCAGAGTTCGAACTTCAAGGGTCTGCCGGAACCCGAAATCCGTCAGTCTTTTAGCTTGGTTTTCTTTAGGAACGCGTTGAAGTTGAGGGAAACATTAGCGTGTGCCATTTGATCTACAAGACATATTGTAAAGATTTTAGACTAAGTTCATGATAATTAAGTTCATCTAATCAAATTATATAATGAACTCCCACTCAGAAAGACATCCCTCTAGTCATCCAAGTGATGCATGATCCGAGTCAACTAGGTCGTGTCCGATCATAACGTGAGACGGACTAGTTATCATCGGTGAACATCTTCATGTTGATCGTATCTTCTATACGACACATGTTCGACCTTTCGGTCTCTTGTGTTCCGAGGCCATGTCTGTACATGCTAGGCTCGTCAAGTCAACCTAAGTGTTTTTGCATGTGTAAATCTGGCTTACACCCGTTGTATGTGAATGTTAGAATCTATCACACCCGATCATCACGTGGTGCTTCGAAACAACGAACTTTCGCAACGGCGCACAGTTAGGGGGAACACTTTCTTGAAATTATTATGAGGGATCATCTTATTTATGCTACCGTCGTTCTAAGCAAATACGATGTAAAACATGATAAACATCACATGCAATCAAATAGTGACATGATATGGCCAATATCATTTTGCTCCTTTTGATGTCCATCTTCGGGGCACCATGATCATAATCGTCACCGGCATGACACCATGATCTCCATCATCATGATCTCCATCATCGTGTCTTCATGAAGTTATCATGCCAACGATTACTTCTACTACTATGGCTAACGGTTTAGCAATAAAGTAAAGTAATTACATGGCGCTATTCAATGACACGCAGGTCATAAATAATTAAGACAACTCATATGGCTCCTGCCGGTTGTCATTCTCATCGACATGCAAGTCGTGATTCCTATTACAAGAACATGATCAATCTCATACATCACATATATATCATTCATCACATCCTTTTGGCCATATCACATCACACGACATATGCTGCAAAAACAAGTTAGACGTCCTCTAACTGTTGTTGCATGTTTTTATGTGGCTGCTATAGGTTTCTAGCAAGAACGTTTCTTACCTATGCCAAAACCACAACGTGATAGGCCAATTGCTATTTACCCTTCATAAGGACCCTTTTCATCGAATCCAATCCGACTAAAGTGGGAGAGACAGACACCCGCTAGCCACCTTATGCAACTAGTGCATGTCAGTCGGTGGAACCTGTCTCATGTAAGCGTACGTGTAAGGTCGGTCCGGGCCGCTTCATCCCATGATGTCGTCGAAACAAGATAAGACTAGTAGTGGCAAGTAAATTGACAAAATCGATGCCCACAACAAACATGTGTTCTACTCGTGCATAGAAACTACTCATAGACCTAGCTCTGGTACCACTATTGGGGATCGTTGCAGAAATTAAAATTTACGATGCATCACCAAGACCAATCTATGGAATAACTAGTAACGAGTGAGAGGGGAGTGCATCTTCATACCCTTGAAGATCGCGAGACGGAAGCGTTGCAAGAACATGGATGAAGGAGTCATACTCGAAAGCGATTCACATCGCGGTGGACTCCGATCTAAGCGTCGAACAACGGCACCTCCGCGTTCAACACACGTGCAGCCCGGTGAAGTCTCCCACGCCTTGATCCAGCAAGGAGGATGGAGAGGTTGAGGAAGAGGGCTCCAACTGCAGCACGACAGCGTGGTGGTGATGGAGTGGCAGTTCTCAAGCAGGGCTTCGCCAAGCACTTGCGGAGGAGAAGTGTTGGGGAGGGGAGGGGCTGCGCCTTGGATGTGGTGCTGCACCCTCCCTCCACCCCTCTATTTATAGGGAGAAGGGGGAAGGGGGCTGGCCCCTCTAGATGGAATCTAGAGGGGGGGCGGCGGCCAAGGGGGAGGGGGCTTGCCCCCCAAGCCAAGGGGGCGCCCCCTCTAGGGTTCCCCCCAAACCCTAGGCGCATGGGCCCTAGGGGGTGGCGCCCCAGCCCACTTGGGACTGGTTCCCTTCCTCCTACAGCCCATAAGGCCCTCCGAGACAGGTGGCCCCTCCCGGTGGACCCCCAGAACCCCTCCGGTGGCCCCAGTACAATACCGGTATGCCCCCGAATATTTCCGGTGACCGTATGACAACTTCCCATATATAAATTTTCACCTCCGGACCATTCTGGAACTCCTCTGACGTCCGGGTTCTCATCCGGGACTCCGAACAACATTCGGTAATCACATACAAATCTTCCTTATAACCCTAGCATCATCGAACCTTAAGTGTGTAGACCCTACGGGTTCGGGAATCACGCAGACATGACCGAGACAGCTCCCTGGCCAATAACCAACAGCGGGATCTGGATACCCATGTTGGCTCCCACATGTTCCACGATGATCTCATCGGATGAACCACGATGTCAAGGATTCAAGCAATCCCGTATACAATTCCCTTTGTCAATCGGTACGTTACTTGCCCGAGATTCGATCGTCGGTATCCCAATACCTCGTTCAATCTCGTTACCGGCAAGTCACTTTACTCGTTCTGTAATACATGATCCCGTGACCAACAACTTAGTCACATTGAGCTCATTATGATGATGCATTACCGAGTGGGCCCAGAGATACCTCTCCTTCATACGGAGTGACAAATCCTAGTCTCAATTCATGCTAACCCAACAGACACTTTCAGAGATACCTGTAGTGTACCTTTATAGTCACCCAGTTACATTGTGATGTTTGGTACACCCAAAGCACTCCTATGGTATCCGGGAGTTACACAATCTCATGGTCTAAGGAAATGATACTTGACATTAGAAAAGCTCTAGCAAAATGAACTACACGATCTTGTGCTATGCTTAGGATTGGGTCTTGTCCATCACATCATTCTCCCAATGATGTGATCCCGTTATCAATGACATCCAATGTCCATGGTCAGGAAACCATGACCATCTGTTGAATAACGAGTTAGTCAACTAGAGGCTCACTAGGGACTTGTTGTGGTCTATGTATTCACACATGTATTATGGTTTCCGATCAATACAGTTATAGCATGGATAATAGACAATTATCATGAACAAGGAGATATAATAATAACCATTTTATTATTGCCTCTAGGGCATATTTCCAACACATACCTACTTCAATAGTCTATTTACTCGTTGCATAATACTTCATTCCACAACTAACTCATAGTTACAATGCTTTACAAGGCTTATAGTGATGAGCATTACCAAGAGGGCCCAGAGATACCTCTCCGAAACACGGAGTGACAAATCCTAATCTCGATCTATGCCCCCAACAAACACCTTCGGAGACACCTGTAGAGCACCTTTATAATCACCCTTTTACGTTGTGACATTTGGTAGCACACAAAGTGTTCCTCCGGTATTCGGGAGTTGCATAATCTCATAGTCTGAGGAACTTGTTTAAGTCATGAAGAAAGCAGTAGCAATGAAACCGTAACATTCATAATGCTAAGCTAACAGATGGGTCATGTCCATCACATCATTCTCCTAATAATGTGATCCCGTTCATCAAATGACAACACATGTCAATGGTTAGGAAACATAACCATCTTTGATTAACGAGCTAGTCAAGTAGAGGCATACTAGGGACAATATGTTTTGTCTATGTATTCACACATGTACTAAGTTTCCGGTTAATACAATTCTAGCATGAATAATAAACATTTATCATGAATTAAGGCAAAAATTAATAAATTTATTATTGCCTCTAGGGCATATTTCCTTCAGTCTCCCACTTGCACTAGAGTCAATAATCTAGATTACATAGTAATGATTCTAACACCCATGGAGCTTTGGTGCTGATCATGTTTTACTCATGGAAGAGTCTTAGTCAACGGTTCTGCAACATTCAGATCCGTATGTATCTTGCAAATATCTATGTCCCCCTCTGACACTTGATGACGGATGGAATTGAAGCATCTCTTTATGTGCTTGGTTCTCTTGTGAAATCTGGATTCCTTTGCCAAGGCAATTGCACCAGTATTGTCACAAAAGATTTTCATTGGACCCGATGCATTAGGTATAACACCTAGATCCGATATGAACTCCTTCATACCAACTCCTTCATTTGCTGCTTCTAAAGCAGAAATGTACTCTTCTTCACACGTAGATCCTGCCACGACGCTCTGCTTGGAACTGCACCAACTAACAACTCCTCCATTCAATAAAAATACATATCCGATTTGCGACTTAGAGTCATCCGGATCAGTGTCAAAAGTTGCATCAAAGTAACCGTTTACAACGAGCTCTTTTTCACCTCCATAAATGAGAAACATATCCTTAGTCCTTTTCATGTATTTCAGGATGTTCTTGACCGTTGTCCAGTGCTCCACTCCGGGATTACTTTGGTACCTCCCTGCTATGCTTATAGCAAGACACACATCAGGTCTGGTACACATCATTGCATACATGATAAAACCTATGGTTGAAGCATAGGGAATGACTTTCATTTTCTCTCTATCTTCTGAAGTGGTCAGGCATTGAGTCCGACTCAACTTCACACCTTGTAACACAGGCAAGAACCCTTTCTTTGACTGATCCATTTGGAACCTTTTCAAAACTTTATCAAGGTATGTGCTTTGTGAAAGTCCAATTAAGCGTCTTGGTCTATCTCTATAGATCTTGATGCCCAATATGTAAGCAACTTCTCCGAGGTCTTTCATAGAAAAACTCTTATTCAGGTATCCCTTTATGCTATCTAGAAATTATATATCATTTCCAATCAACAATATGTCATCCACATATAATATCAGAAATGCTACAGAGCTCCCACTCACTTTCTTGTAAATACAGGCTTCTCCAAAAGTCTGTATAAAACCATATGCTTTGATCACACTATCAAAGCGTTTATTCCAACTCCGAGAGGCTTGCACCAGTCCATAAATGGATTGCTGGAGCTTGCACACTTTGTTAGCACCCTTTGAATCAACAAAACCTTCTAGTTGTACCATATATAACTCTTCTTCCAGAAATCCATTCAGGAATGCAGTTTTGACACCCATATGCCAAATTTCATAATCATAAAATGCAGCAATTGCTAACATGATTCGGATAGACTTAAGCATCGCTACGGGTGAGAAAGTCTCATCGTAGTCAACTCCTTGAACTTGTCGAAAACCTTTCGCAACAAGTCGAGCTTTGTAAATAGTAACATTACCGTCTGCGTCGGTCTTCTTCTTAAAGATCCATTTATTTTCTATGGCTTGCCGATCATCGGGCAAGTCCACCAAGGTCCACACTTTGTTCTCATACATGGATCCCATCTCAGATTTCGTGGCCTCAAGCCATTTCACGGAATCTGGGATCATCATCGCTTCCTCATAGTTCGTAGGTTCATCATGGTCTAGTAACATGACTTTCAGAACCGGATTACCGTACCACTCTGGTGCGGATCTTACTCTGGAAGACCTACGAGGTTTGGTAGTAACTTGATCTGAAGCTTCATGATCATCATCATTAGCTTCCTCACTAATTGGTGTAGGAATCACGGGAACTGATTTCTATGATGAACTACTTTCCTATAAGGGAGAAGGTACAACTACCTCATCAAGTTCTACTTTCCTCCCACTCACTTCTTTCGAGAGAAACTCCTTCTCTAGAAAGGATCCATTCTTAGCAACAAAGATTTTGCCTTCGGATCTGTGATAGAAGGTGTACCCAACAGTTTCTTTTGGGTATCCTATGAAGACGCACTTCTCCGATTTGGTTTCAATCTTATCAGGTTGAATCTTTTTCACATAAGCATCGCAGCCCCAAACATTAAGAAATGACAACTTTGGTTTCTTGCCAAACCACAATTCATAAGGCGTCGTCTCAATGGATTTTGATGGTGCCCTTTTTAAAGTGAATGCAGTCGTCTCTAAAGCATAACCCCAAAACGATAGCGGTAAATCAGTAAGAGACATCATAGATCACACCATATCCAATAAAGTATGGTAACGACGTTCAGACACACCATTTCGGTGTCGTTCCAGGTGGCGTTAGTTGTGAAACTATCCCATGTTGTTTCAAATGAAGACCAAACTTGTAAGTCAAATATTCTCCTCCACGATGAGACCGTAGAAACTTTATTTTCTTGTTACGATGATTTTCCACTTCACTCTGAAATTCTTTGAACTTTTCAAATGTTTCAGACTTATGTTTCATTAAGTAGATATAACCATATCTGCTCAAATCATCTGTGAAGGTAAGAAAATAACGATACCCGCCATGAGCCTCAACACTCATTGGACCGCATACATCAGCATGTATTATTTCCAATAAGTTAGTAGCTCGTTCCATTGTCCCGGAGAACGGAGTTTTAGTCATCTTGCCCAAAAGGCACGGTTCACAAGCACCAAGTGATTCATAATCAAGTGATTCCAAAAGTCCATCAGCATGGAGTTTCTTCATGCGCTTTACACCGATATGACCCAAATGACAGTGCCACAAATAAGTTGCACTATCATTATCAACTTTGCATCTTTTGGCTTCAATATTATGAATATGTGTATCATCGCTATCGAGATTCAACAAAAATAGACCACTCAGCAAGGGTGCATGACCATAAAAGATATTACCCATATAAATAGAAAAACCATTATTCTCTGATTTAAATGAATAACCGTCTCGCATCAAACAAGATCCAGATATAATATTCATGCTCAACGCTTGCACTAAATAACAATTATTCAGGTCTAAAACTAATTTCGATGGTAGATGTAGAGGTAGCGTGCCGACGGCTATCACATCGACCTTGGAACCATTTCCCACGCGCATTGTCACCTTGTCCTTAGACAATCTTCGTTTAATCCGTAGCCCCTGTTTCGAGTTGCAAATATGAGCAACAGAACTAGTATCAAAATACCCAGGCGCTACTACAAGCATTAGTAAGGTACACATCAATAACATGTATATCAAATATACCTTTCACTTTGCCATCCTTCTTATCCGCCAAATACTTGGGACAGTTCCGCTTCTAGTGACCAGCCCCTTTGGAGTAGAAGCACTCAGTTTCAGGCTTAGGTCCAGACTTGGGTTTCTTCTCTTGAGCAGCAACCTTTCTGCCGTTCTTCTTGATGTTCCCCTTCTTCCCTTTGCCCTTTTTCTTGAAACTAGTGGTCTTGTTGACCATCAACACTTGATGCTCCTTTTTGTTTTCTACCTCCGCAGCCTTTAGCATTGCGAAGAGCTCAGGAATAGTCTTGTTCATCCCTTGCATATTATAGTTCATCACGAAGCCTTTATAGCTTGGTGGTAGTGATTGAAGAACTCTGTCAATGACACCATCAACTGCAAGAACAACTCCCAGCTGAGTCAAGTGGTTATGGTACCCAGACATTTTGAGTATGTGTTCACTGACAGAACTATTCTCCTCCATTTTGTAGCTGTAGAACTTGTTGGAGACTTCACATCTCTCAACTAGGTCATTTGCTTGACATATTAACTTCAACTCCTGGAACATCTCATATGCTCCATGACGTTCAAAACGTCTTTGAAGTCCCGACTCTAAGCCGTAAAACATGGCACACTGAACTACCGAGTAGTCATCAGCTTTGCTCTGCTAGACATTCTTAACGTCATCAGTAGCATCTGCAGCAGGCCTGGCACCCAGCGGTGCTTCCAGGACGTAATTCTTCTGTGCAGCAATGAGGATAATCCTCAAGTTACGGACCCAGTCCGTGTAGTTGCTGCCATCATCTCTCAACTTAGATTTCTCTAGGAACGTATTAAAATTCAAAGAAACGGTAGCACGGGCCATTGATCTACAATAACATAGACATGCAAAATAACTATCAGGACTAAGTTCATGATAAATTAAAGTTCAATTAATCATATTACTTGAGAACTCCCACTCAGATAGACATCCCTCTAGTCATCTAAGTGATCACGTGATCCAAATCAACTAAACCATGTCTGATCATCACATGAGATGGAGTAGTTTTCAATGCTGAACATCACTATCTTGATCATATCTACTATATGATTCACGTTCGACCTTTCAGTCCCAGTGTTCCGAGGCCATATCTGCATATGCTAGGCTCGTCAAGTTTAACCCGAGTATTCTTCGTGTGCAAAACTGGCTTGCACCCGTTGTATGTGAACGTAGAGCTTATCACACCCGATCATCACGTGGTGTCTCGGCACGATGAACTGTAGCAACGATGCATACTTAGGGAGAACACTTGTACCTTGAAATTTTTGTAAGGGATCATCTTATAATGCTACCGCTATACTAAGCAAAATAAGATGCATAAAAGATAAATATCACATGCAATCAAAATATGTGACATGATATGGCCATCATCATCTTGTGCTCATGATCTCCATCACCGAAGCATCATCATGATCTCCATCGTCACCGGCGCGACACCTTGATCTCCATCATAGCATCATTGGCATCTCGCCAACTATTGTTACTACGACTATCGCTACCGCTTAGTGATAAAGTAAAACAATTACATGGCGATTGCATTGCATACAATAAAGCGACAACCATATGGCTCCTGCCAGTTGCCGATAACTTTGTTACAAAACATGATCATCTCATACAACAATTTATATCACATCATGCCTTGACCATATCACATCACAGCAAGCCCTACAAAAACAAGTTTGACGTCATCTACTTTGTTGTTGCAAGTTTTACGTGGCTGCTACGGGCTTCTAGCAAGAATTGTTCTTACCTATGCATCAAAACCACAACGATTTTTTGTCAAGTGTGTTGTTTTAACCTTCAACAAGGATCGGGCGTAGCCACACTCGATTCAACTAAAGTTGGAGAAACAGACACCCGCCAACCACCTATGTGCATAAGCACGTCGGTAGAACCAGTCTCATGAACGCGATCTTGTAATGTCGGTCCGGGATGCTTCGTCCAACAATACCGCCGAATCAATGTATGACATGCTAGTAAGCAGTATGACTATTACCGCCCACAACTCTTTGTGTTCTACTTGTGCATATAACATCTACGCATAGACCTGACTCAGATGCCACTATTGGGGAACGCAGTAATTTCAGAAAATCCTAAGATCATGCAAGATCTATCTAGGTGATGCATAGCAACGAGGGGGAGAGTGTGTCCACGTACCCTTGTAGACCGAAAGCGGAAGCGTTATGTAACGCGGTTGATGTAGTCGAACGTCTTCGCGATCCAACCGATCGAGTACCGAACGCACGACACCTCCACGATCTGCACACGTTCAGCTCGGTGATGTCCCTCGAACTCTAGATCCAGCTAAGGCCGAGGGAGAGTTCCGTCAGCACAACGGCGTGGTGACAGTGATGATGAAGTTAACGGCGCAGGGCTTCGCGTAAGCACTACGATGATATGACCGAGATGGAAAACTGTGGAGGGGGGCACCGCACACGGCTAAAGATTAACTTATGTGTCTATGGGGTGCCCCCTCCCCCGTATATAAAGGAGGAGAGGAGGGGGTCGGCCGGCCTCAAGGGGCGCGCCCAAGGGGGGGATTCCTACTCCAAGTAGGAGTAGGTTCCCCCCTTTCCAAGTCCAACTAGGAGAAGGAAGGAGGGGAAGGAGAGAAGGAGAGGGGGGGGGAGCCCCCCTAGTCCAATTCGGTTTGGGCTAGGGGGGCGCGCGCCACACCTTGGCCTGCCTCCTTTCTTCCACCACTAGGCCCATGAGGCCCATTAACCCCCCGGGGGGTTCCGGTAACCTCCCGGTACTCTAGTTTTATCTGAAACTTCTCCGGAACACTTCCGGTGTCTGAATATAGTCGTCCAATATATCAATCTTTATGTCTCGACCATTTCAAGACTCCTCGTCATGTCCGTGATCACATCCGGGACTCCAAAAAACCTTTGGTACATAAAATCACATAAACTCATAATACCAATCATCATCGAACGTTAAGCGTGCGGACCCTACGGGTTTGAGAACTATGTAGACATGACCGAGACACGTCTCCGGTCAATAACCAATAGCGGAACCTAGATGCTCATATTAGTTCCTACATATTCTATGAAGTTCTTTATTGGTCAAACCGCACAACAACATACGTTGTTCCCTTTGTCATCGGTATGTTACTTGCCCGAGATTCGGTCGTTGGTATCATCATACCTAGTTCAATCTCGTTGCTGACAAGTCTCTTTACTCGTTCCGTAATACTTCGTTCCGCAACTAACTCATTAGTTAAAATGCTTGCAAGGCTTATAGTGATGAGTGAGGGAGTCCTGGATTAGGGGGTATCCGGACTGCCGGACTATGTACTTTGGCCGGACTGTTGGACTATGAAGATACAAGATTGAAGACTTCGTCCCATGTCCGGACTCTCCTTTGCGTGGAAGGCAAGCTTGGCGATTCGGATATGTAGATCTCCTTCTCCGTAACCAACTTTGTGTAACCCTATCCCCCTCCAATGTCTATATAAACTGGAGGGTTTAGTCTGTAGGACAGGACAATCATAATCATAGGCTAGCTTCTAGGGTTTAGCCTCTACAATCTCGTGGTAGATCAACTCTTGTAATACTCATATCATCAAGATCAATCAAGCAGGAAGTAGGGTATACCTCCATCGAGAGGGCCCGAACATGGGTAGACATCGTGTCCCCTACCTCTTGTTACCATTAGCCTTAGATGCACAGTTCGGGACCCCCTACCCGAGATCCGCCGGTTTTGACACCAACATTGGTTCTTTCATTGAGAGTTCCACTGTGCCGTCGTGATAAGGCTTGATGGCTCCTTCAATCATCTTCAACGACGCAGTCCAGGGGGAGGTTTTCCTTCCCGGACAGATCTTCGTATTCGGCGGCTTCGTACTGCGGGCCAACTCGCTTGGCCGTCTGGAGCAGATCGATAGCTACGCCCCTGGCCATCAGGTTAGGCTTGGTAGCTTTAACTACACTGCCAACATCCGCGGAGACTTGATCTTCGACGGATTCGAGCCCGTGTCAGGTGCGCCGAACAGTCCCGACAAGCATGACTTAGATCTGCCATCAGACAATATTCGGGGGATCGCGCCTATGGCTGTCCCGAGAATCAGTCCGGCGCAGATCGCGCCATCCGAGGACGGGTGGATGGACCCCGCCACGGAGGCCGCACACTCATCGGCCTTAAAGCCAAACACTGATCCCACCTCTTGTGAGGCCGGAATCTTCGGATCATCGGACTCATCTCCGGCTAAAGAATCCAAACCGCGTACGCCCGTGCCTATCGGATCCGATTGGGCACCGGTTATGGAGTTCACCTCCACGGACATCTTTCAGCACTCGCCCTTGGGTGATGTGCTAAACTCATTAAGGTCTCTCTCTTTGTCAGGAGACTCTTGGCCGAACTATGTCCGTCTCGAGTGGGAAGCGGACGACGAAAAAATTCGTTCCCCACCCACCACCCACTTAATAGCCACTGTCGACGACTTAACCGACATGCTTGACTTCAACTCCGAAGACATCGACGGTATGGACGACGATGCAGGAGAAGAACAGGAACCACCACCTATAGGGCGCTGGACAACCACCTCATCATATGATATATATATGGTGGACATCCCTAAGGGAGGCAACGGCGATGAGGCAATGGAGGACAATCCCCCGGAGAAGCAATCTAGGCACTAGCATCATAGGCGCCGTTCCAAGCCTCGCCATAGCAAAAATAGTATTACCAGCATAGGAGATGATAACAATCCGGATGATGCCGAAGACGAAAACACTCCCGCCAAGCCAGGCTTTGAGCAGGCCGAGCAGGAAAATGGGCAAGCTAGCCCTAAGGAACAGGCAACAGATGGAGAATCAGAGGATGATAACTACATGCCTCCCTTCGAAGACAAAGTGAGCCTCGGCGACGAAGAATTCATCGTGCCTGAAGATCCCGTCGAGCAGGAGTGCTTCAAGCGCCGGCTTATGGCCACTGCAAAAAGCCTGAAGAAAAAGCAGCAACAGCTTCAAGCTGATCAAGATCTGCTAACAGATAGATGGACCAAGGTCGTGGCTGCCGAGGAATACGTACTCGAGCGCCCTACCAAAAGTTACCCAAAGCGCAGGTTGCTACCTCAACTTGAGGAAGAGGCATTAAGGCCCACATTACCAGCTCATGATGCGGCTGACCGGCCATCCCGTGGCCGAGACAAAGCAGCGTACAAGCCCGAAGTCCAGACCGCACCCCGTTGCCAAACAAGCAAAAACACGAAGGCCGGGGGCTCCACGCATGACCTGCGAGACAAATTGAAAAACAAAGCAGAACAGTCAAGACCGATCTACGGATCACGAGGGCGCGCCTCAACGCGTGACGATGACCGTCACGCCGGATACACCAACAAATCCAGCCAGACCGAATACAATGTAGCCCGGCACAGAGGCGCCGCACACCCCCAATGCTTCACTGATGAAGTAATGGAGCAGGAATTCCCAGAAGGGTTTAAACCCGTGAACATCGAATCATACGATGGTACTATAGACCCCGCGATATGGATAGAAGATTTCTTCCTCCATATTCATATGGCCCGCGGAGACGACCTACACGCCATCAAGTACCTCCCACTAAAACTCAAGGGACCGGCTCGGCATTGGCTGAATAGCTTGCTGGCAAACTCCATCGGGAGTTGGGAGAACCTGGCAGACGCATTCCTTGACAACTTTTAGTGCACTTATGTGTGACCACCGGATGCTGATGACCTAAGTCACATAACCCAACAGCCCGGAGAGTCAGCCAGTAAATTTTGGACCCGGTTCCTTACTAAAAAGAACCAAATCATCGAATGTCCGGATGCTGAAGCCCTAGCGGCCTTTAAGCATAACATCTGTGACGAATGGCTAGCCCGACATCTCGGCCACGAAAAGCCAAAGTCCATGGCAGCCATCACAACACTCATAACCCGCTTTTGTGCGGGCGAGGATAGTTGGTTGGCTCGTAGAAATTACACAACAAGCAATCCTGGCACATCAAAAGCCAGGGATAACAACGATAAACAACGGCGCAACAAACGCAAGCGTCGCAAAAACGGTGATAGTGCCGAAGACACGGCAGTCAATGCCGGATTTAGTGGCTCCAAGTCCAGTTAGCGAAAAAGCCATTCAACAAAAACAATTTAGGCTCGTCCAGTTTGGGCCGCATACTCGACCGTCCATGCCTTCATGGCACCCCAGGAACACCAGCCAATCATACCAACAGAGAATGCTGGGTCTTCAGACAAGCCGTCAGGTCAGGTGCCGAAAACAAGGGGAAGGGGTCTCAAAGTGACGACAACAAGGAGGAGCCCGGATCACCGAATACAGGAGGACAGAAGAAATTCCCTCCCGAGGTAAAAACGGTGAATACGATATACGCAACTCATATTCCCAAGCAGAAGCGTGAACCACGGGACGTCTATGGAGTAAAGCCAGTCGCCCCAAAACTCAACCCATGGTCCTCTTGTCCGATCACTTTCGATCGAAGGGACCATCCTACCAGTATCCGTCATGGCGATTCAACCACATTGGTTCTCGACCCCATCATCGATGGATTCCACATCACACAAGTCCTTATGGACAGTGGCAGCAGCCTGAACCTGCTCTACCAGGATATAGTGCGCAAAATGGGCATCGACCCCTCAAGGATCAAACCCACAAAAACCACCTTCAAAGGTGTCATACCAGGTGTAGAGGCCTGTTGCATGGGCTCAATCACACTGGAAGTGATCTTCAGATCTCCTGACAGTCACCGTACTGAAGAGTTACTCTTCAACATCGTCCCCTTTCGCAGTGACTATCAGGCATTGCTTGGACGAACCACGTTTCACTCGGTTCAATGCGGTGCCACATTATGCCTACCGTAAACTCAAGATGCCCGGTCCGCGCGGCGCCATCATGGTTAATGGCAGGACCGGACTCCCCACCACTGCCGAAGAATCTACCGGTGCCTTAACAGCAAGAGCAATGAATGGCACCTCACAATCAAACCTTAAGTCGACGGCCAAGCTCACGGACTCTGTCAAAGAAGTCCGAACTACCGCGCGGCAGGATAGCCCGGCCCGTCCGAAGCTTAATTAAAACACTCCAGCAAAACTTAATACAAGCCACATACTGCGACTCAACCGCTCTGTGGCGAAAAACCATCTGTTGCATTTTCTTCACAAGTTCACCTTTGCGTAGGCCAGGACAGATGGCGTGGAAACAGTGCGAGCACGGACGGGAATCGATAGATACTCCCCTCTTTGATCATCCAATTATACTCCGGATCCGCATACAACCTCCTCTCGCTGGGTCTCAGCAGCTGCGTCTCGCGATATGCCTTAGTATGCCAGGGGCTTCATGATACCCATATTATGGCAAAAAAGTCCGAACACCTTCACGGCAGTTCGACACCCCGAACTTATAGCATTATATGGATCAGCTCCGAATCATGTCTTGGGTCAATAGTTGGGTTTGCCCGGCTCCTATGTTTTGTTACCTTACGTTCTGCTATATCGGCTAAGGTAGCTCTAGGAGAACTACTGCAATTGTGTCCCGGTTCTTCCGGATGAGCACCTCAGTAGAGAAAGCCGAAAACTGAGTGTCATGATACGACGAGAGCTAGTCAACTATTCGAGAGGTTGTCAAATCTTTAAGGATTTCTTCCGCATAATGCTATAACCAATGCAGCATGCGAAGGATCGGTTTTTCTTCCGATCAGGCGCTTATAGAGCCCCTAGTACGGTTTTCCGAACACCAGGGGCTGCGCCTACCATAGTTTTTCCTATGGCTAAGTGAGAGTGATAAAGCCCTATAGTCTGATTGCCTGGTTCTTGCTACGTCTTGAGCTTGTGTTGGTTTTCCTTGAAGAGGAAAGGGTGATGCAGCAATAGTAGCATAAGTATTTCCCTCAGTTTTTGAGAACCAAGGTATCTATCCAGTAGGAGGCTCCTCAAAAGTCCCATGCACCTACACAAACAAACAAAGAACTCGCAACCAACACAATAAAGGGGTTGTCAATCCCTTCACGGCCACTTGCGAAAGTGAGATCTGATAGAGATAGTATGATAAGATAAATATATTTTTGGTATTTTATAATATAGATTGGAAAAGTAAAGATGCAACTAAAAGTAGATTGAAAGCTTATATGATAAAAGATAGAACCGGGGGCCATAGGTTTCACTAGTGGCTTCTCTCAAGATAGCATAAGTATTACGGTGGGTGAACAAATTACTGTCGAGCAATTGATAGAAAAGAAAATAATTATGAGATTATCTAGGCATGATCATGTATACAGGCATCACGTTCGCGACAAGTAGACTGACTCATGCCTGCATCTACTACTATTACTCCACACATCGACCGCTATCCAGCATGCATCTAGAGTATTAAGTTCATAAGAACAGAGTAACGCATTAAGAAAGATGACATGATGTAGAGGGATAAACTCATGGAACATGATATAAACCCCATATTTTTATCCTCGATGGCAACAATACAATACGTGCCTTGCAACCCCTATTCTCACTGGGTAAGGACACCGCAAGATTGAACCCAAAGTTAAGCACTTCTCCCATGGCAAGAAAGATCAATCTAGTAGGCCAAACCAAACTGATAATTCGAAGAGACTTGCAAAGATAACTCAATCATACATAAAAGAATTCAGAGGAGATTCAAATATTTCTTATAGATAAACTTGATCATAAACCCACAATTGATCGGATCTCGACAAACACACTGCAAAAAGAGTTACATCGAATAGATCTCCACAAGAGAGGGGGAGAACATGGTATTGAGATCCAAAAAGAGAGAAGAAGCCATCTAGCTAATAACTATGGACCCGAAGGTCTGTGGTAAACTACTCACAACTCATCGGAGGGGCTATGGTGTTGATGTAGAAGCCCTCCGTGGTTGATTCCCCCTCCGACAGAGCACCGACAAAGGCTCCAAGATGGGATCTCGCGGATACAGAAGGTTAAGGCGGTGGAAATTGTTTTTGTTTGGCTCCCTGGATGTTTTTGGGGTACGTAGGCTTATATAGGAGGAAGAAGTACGTAGATGGCCGCCTGAGGGGCCCACGAGACAGGGGGCATGCCCTATAGGGGGGAGGGGGGCGCCCTCCTATCTCGTGGCCGCCTCGGCTGCTTCTTGACTTGCACTCCAAGTCCTCTGGATCACGTTCGTTCCAAAAATCACGCCTTAGAAGGTTTCATTCCGTTTAGACTCCGTTTGATATTCCTTTTCTTCGAAATACTGAAATAGGCAAAAAAACAACAATACGAGCTGGGCCTCCGGTTAGTAGGTTAGTCCCAAAAATGATATAAATGTATAAAATAAAGCCCATAAACATCCAAAAGGGGTAATATAATAGCATGGAACAATCAAAAATTATAGATACGTTGGAGACGTATCAAGCATCCCCAAGCTTAATTCCTGCTCGTCCTCGAGTAGGTAAATGATAAAAAAGAAATGTTTGATGTGGAATGCTACCTAGCATAATTCTCAATGTAATTTACTTTAATGTGGCATGAATGTTCAGATCCAAATGATTGAAGATAAAAGCTTATAAAACATAAAAATAATAATGCTTCAAAGCATACTAACAAATAATCATGTCCTATCAAAATAACATAGCCAAAGAAAGCTTATCCCTAAAAAATCATATAGTTAGGCCATGCTTCATTTTCATTACACAAAATACTCCCATCATGTACAACCCCGATGACAAGCCAAGCAATTGTTTCATACTTTTTAACGTGCTTCAGCTTTTTCAACTGTTATGCAATACATGAGCGCAAGCCATGGACATAGCACTATAGTGGTAAATGGTGGTGGTTGTAAGGACAAAAAAGGGAGAAGATAGTCTCACATCAACTAGGCGTATCAACGGGCTATGGAGATGCCCATCAATAGATATCAATGTGAGTGAGTAGGGATTGCCATGCAACGGATGCACTAGAGCTATAAATATATGAAAGCTCAACAAATAGAAACTAAGTGGGTGTGCATCCAACTTGCTTGCTCATGAAGACCTAGGGCATTTTAAGGAAGCCCATCATTGGAATATACAAGCCAAGTTCTACAATGAAAAATTCCCACTAGTTTATGAAAGTGACAATATATGAGACTCTCTATCATGAAGATCATGGTGCTACTTTGAAGCACAAGTGTGGAAAAAGAGATAGTAGCATTGTCCCTTCTCTCTTTTTCTCCCATTTTATTTTTTCTCTTTTTTTCCTTTTCTCTTTTTTTTTTCTTTGGCCTCCTCTTTTTTTCTTTTTGGCCTTTCTCTTTTTTTTATTTCTTTGTAAAGTCCGAAGTCTCATCCCAACTTGTGGGGGAATGATAATCTTCATCATCCTTTCCTCACTGAGACAATGCTCTAATAATGAATATCATCACACTTTTATGGATTTACAACTCAAGAATTACAACTCAAAGCTAGAACAAGATATGACTCTATATGAATGCCTCCGGCGGTGTACCGGGATATGCAATGAATCAAGAGTGACATGTATGAAAATTATGAAGGTGGTCTTGCCACAAATACGATGTCAACTACATGATCATGCAAAGAGCAATATGACAATGATGAAACATGTCATAATAAACGGAACGGTGGAAAGTTGCATGGCAATAATATCTCGGAATGGCTATGGAAATGCCATAATAGGTAGGTATGGTGGCTGTTTTGAGGAAGGTAAATAATGGGTTCAATACCGGCAAAAGTTGCGCGGTAATAAGAAAGTCTAGCAAAGTGGAAGGATGAGTGTGCGTATATCCATGGACTCACATTAGTCATAAAGAACTCATATACTTATTGCAAAAGTCTACTTAGCCCTCAAAGCAAAGTACTACTACGCATCAAGAGGGATAGATTTGTAGGAAAAGACCATTGCTCGTCCCCGACTGCCACTCATAAGGAAGAAAATCAAAAGAGCACCTCATGCAACAAATTTGTCACACAACTTTTACCATACGTGCATGCTACGGGACTTGCCAACTTCAACAAAAGTATTTCTCAATTTCATAATTATCCACTAGCATGACCCTAAAATTACTACCTTTATATCTCAAAACAATTATCAAGCAACAAATTGATCATAGCATCCAATTCTTTTCTATGATAGTTTTTATTATACCCAACTTGGATGCTCATCATTCTAGGACCAATTTTGTAACCAAAGCAAATACCATGCTGTTCTAGAAGACTCTCAGAATAATATAAGTGAAGCATGAGAGACTAGCAATTTCTATGAAATCAAGCCACCACCGTGCTCTAAAAGATATAAGTGAAGCACTAGAGCAAAAACTATCAAGCTCAAAAGATATAAGTGAAGCACAAAGCATATTCTAGCAAATTCTAATCAAGTAGGCTTCTCCCAAAAGGTGTGTACAGCAAGGATTATTGTGGTAAACTAAAAAGCAAAGACTAATATAATACACGACGCTCCAAGCAAAACACATATCATGTGGCGAATAAAAATATAGCTCCAAGTAAAGTTACCAATGAACGAAGACGAAAGAGGGGATGCCTTCCCGGGGCATCCCCAAGCTTAGGCTTTTGGCTATCCTTGAATATCTTGGGGTGCCTTGGGCATCCCCAAACTTAGGCTTTTGCCACTCCTTATTCCATAGTCCATAAAAGCTTTACCCAAAACTTGAAAACTTCACAACACAAAACTCAACAGGAAATCTTATAAGCTCCGTTAGTGAAAGAAAACAAAACCACCACATAAGGTACTGTAATGAACTCATTCTTTATTTATTTTGGTGTTAAACCTATTGTATTCCAACTTCTCTATGGTTTATAAACTATTTTACTAGTCATAGATGCATCAAAATAAGCAAACAACACACGAGAAATAGAATCTGTCAAAAACAGAACAGTCTGTAGAAATCTGTAACGAACGAAAACTTCTGGAACTCTAAAAAACCTACCAAAATAGGAAGTCCTGGAAAATTTGTCTATTGATCAGCAGCTAAAAGAATCAACACAAAAGCACGTTTCTGTGATTTAACAAAATTAAATTGGTGCGCACAAAGTTTCTGTTTTTCAGCAGAATCAAATCAACTATCATCATAGGTTATCCTATAGGTTCTACTTGGCACAAACACTAATTAAAAGATAAAAACACATGTAAACAGAGAGTAGATAAAATATTTATTAAATAACAGCAAGGAAAAATGTTGGGTTGTCTCCCAACAAGCGCTTTTCTTCAAAGCCTTTTTAGCTAGGCATTGAGATATCAATGATGCTCACATGAAAGACAAGAATTGAAGCACAAATAGAGCATCATAAAACATGTGACAACCATACTTAAGTCTAACATACTTCCTATGCATATGCATCTTGTAAGCAAACAAATTATCAAGGTAAGCAAAAACTAGCATATGCAAGGAAGAACAAAGAGATGATAGCAATCTCAACATAAAGAGAGGTAATTTAGTAACATGAAAATTTCTACAACCATTTTTTCCTCTCTCATAATAACTACAAGTAGGATCATAAGCAAATTCAACAAAATAACTATCACATAAAATATTTCCAACACGATCCACATGCATGCGAAGTTGACACTCTTCCAAAATAGTGGGATCATTAACTAAAGTCATGACCTCTCCAAACCCACTTTTCTCAAAAATTTCATAAGATTGAACATTATCCAAATATGTGGGATCTAAAGTCAACACTCTTCCAAACCCACTTTCAATAATATTGCAAACACTATTATCAATCTCATATTCATCATGGGGCTTAAATAAATTCTCAAGATCATAAGAAGAATCACCCCAATCATGATTACTGCAACAAGTAGTAGACATAGAAAAACTAGCATCCCCAAGCTTAGGGGTTTGCATATTATTAGCACAATTGACATCAAGAGAATTTATAGTAAAATCATTGCAATCATGCTTTTTATTCAAAGAGTTATCGTGAATCTCTTCATCAAAATTTTCAGATTCACAAATTTCACGCAAAGCTTTATAAAGATAATCTAGTGCACAAAACTCACTAGCAATTGGTTCATCATAATTGGATCTCTTAAAAAGATTAGCAAGCGGATGAGGATCCATAGATCTTAGGTTCTATTTAGCAATAAATAAGCATCTTTTCCAACCAAACGAGCAAACGAAAGGGCAAGCAAAAGAGAGAAGAGATTGGGAAAGAGAGGGCGAATAAAACGGCAAGGGTGAAGTGGGGGAGAGGAAAACGAGAGGAAAATGGCAAATAATGTAAATGCAAGGGAGATGAGTTTGTGATGGGTACTTGGTATGTCTTGACTTGAGCGAAGACCTCCCTGGCAACAGCGCCAGAAATCCTTCTTGCTACGTCTTGAGCTTGCGTTGGTTTTCCTTGAAGAGGAAAGGGGTTGTCAATCCCTTCATGTCAACTTGCGAAAGTGAGATCTAATAGAGATAGTATGATAAGATAAATATATTTTTGGTATTTTATAAGATAGATGCAAAAAGTAAAGATGCAAATAAAAGTAAATTGGAAGCAAATATGATAAGAGATAGACCCGGGGGCCATAGGTTTCACTAGAGGCTTCTCTCAAGATAGCATAAGTATTGGTGGGTGAACAAATTACTGTCGAGCAATTGATAGAAAAGCGAATAATTATGAGATTATCTAGGCATGATCATGTATATAGGCATCACGTCCGCAACAAGTAGACCGACTCCTGCCTGCATCTACTACTATTACTCCACACATCGACCGACTCCTTCCTGCATCTAGAGTATTAAATTCACAAAGAACAGAGTAACGCCTTAAGCAAGATGCCATGATGTAGAGGGATAAACTCATGCAATATGATATAAACCCCATCTTTTTATCCTCGATGGCAACAATACAATACATGCCTTGCAACCCTTTCTGTCACTAGGTAAGGACACTGCAAGATTGAACCCAAAGCTAAGCACTTCTCCCATGGCAAGAAAGATCAATCTAGTAGGCCAAACCAAACTGATAATTCAAAGAGACTTGCAAAGATAACTCAATCATACATAAAAGAATTCAGAGAAGATTCAAATATTATTCATAGATAATCTTTATCATAAACCCACAATTCATCGGATCTCGACAAACACACCGCAAAAAGAGATTACATCAAATAGATCTCCACAAGAGAGGGGGAGAACATTGTATTGAGATCCAAAAAGAGAGAAGAAGCCATCTAGCTAATAACTATGGACCCGTAGGTCTTTGGTAAACTACTCACAACTCATCGGAAGGGCTATGGTGTTGATGTAGAAGCCCTCCGTGGTCGATTCCCCCTCCGGCAGAATGCCGACGAAGGCTCCAAGATGGGATCTCGCGGATACAGAAGGTTACGACGGTGGAAATTGTGTTTCGGGTGCTCCCTGGATGTTTTCGGGGCACATAGGCTTATATAGGAGGAAGAAGTATGTCGGTGGCCGCCCAAGGGGCCCACAAGACAGGGGGCGTACCCTACAGGGGGGGGGGGCGCCCTCCTATCTCGTGGCCGCCTCAGCTGCTTCTTGACTTGCACTCCAAGTCTTCTGGATCACGTTCGTTCCAAAAATCACGCCTCCGAAGGTTTCATTCCGTTTGGACTCCGTTTGATATTCCTTTTCTTCGAAATACTGAAATAGGCAAAAAAACAGCAATACGGGCTGGGCCTCCGGTCAGTAGGTTAGTCCCAAAAATGATATAAATGTATAAAATAAAGCCCATAAACATCCAAAAGGGGTAATATAATAGCATGGAACAATAAAAAATTATAGATACGTTGGAGACGTATCAGTGGACTCCTCTAGAAGGGGAGTTTTTCTCCTTTTAGGCGACTCGGCCTCCAAGGATGTGGAGGCCGTCCTCTTCTTTCTTCCCTCCGCGGGGAATTCGTCTCCTTCCTCCTCCTCGTCCTCTTCGGAAGAAGGATGGGCATTGGAGTCTTTTGATTTCATGTCCGAAGCGCCACGGCGATGAAGGCCACCCTTGGTCTTCTGGGCCTCCTTTTCGGCCTTCTTCTCCGGTGCCTTGTAAGGCATCGGGACCAGCATCTTCGTTAGAAGTGGGCCGGCCGGTTCTTCTGGTAGTGGGGCCGGATAACAGATCCGCCCCGCCTTCTTCGCCTAGCCCTAGGAAGGTTGTGGGAAGCACATTAACCATTTTCCTAAGGATATGCTAATAAAACATATGGATTGTAAACGTACGATTACTTACCGAACTTGCAGGGCAGGACAGTTGGTACCCATGGTCCTCGGCAGAATTCGGCCACGATTAGCTGGACTTGAAAAGCACCTTCCAGATACCCTCGTGCGAGGAGCCGAAGAGCTCTAGCAGGGTCTGGTGCTTAGCCGGGTCGAACTCCCATAAATTGCAAGCCCGATGTTGACAAGGTAGATCCGGCGAACTAACATCACCTGGACTACATCGGCGAGCTTGATGTTCTTGTCTTCCATGTCTTGAACGCGCGTCTGGAGCGCCGATAGTTCGTCAGACGAAGCCCAATCTAGGCCCTTCTTGGGCCAGGACGTAAGTCGCAGGGGGGCTCCGGATCTGAATTCCGGAGCAGCGACCCATTCCTTGCCGCGTGGCTCAGTGATATAAAACCACTGCTACTGCCACTCCTTGACGGAATCATTGAAAGTACCTGTTGGCGATGTAACGTTGGGCATCCTGCTCACCATGGCGCCTCCGCACTCAGCGTGCTCGCCGCTCACTACCTTGGGCTTCATGTTAAACACCTTCAGCCATAAGCCGAAGTGTGGGGGGATGCGGAGGAAGGCCTCACACACGATGATGAATGTCGAGATGTTGAGGAAAGAATTTGGGGATAGATCATGAAAATCAATCCCGTAATAGTACATGATGCCGCGAACGAATGGGTGAAGGGGAAACCCTAGCCCGCGGACAAAATGAGGGTGGAATACCACCCTCTCGTGGGGTTCTGGAGTGGGGATGATCTGTCCTGCCGTCGAAAGACGGTGGCCAATTCTCTTGGCCAGATACCCGCCCCCCCCCCCCCCCCCCCCCCCGAAGCTTTTTGATATCCTTCTCCCGGACGGTAGAGGCCATCCACTTGCCTCCTGCTCTGGATCCGGACATTTCTGGAAACCCTTTTGGGCAGAGAAGACGAACGCTTGGGCACTAGGACTCGAGCGAAAAGGGATGGATGAGCAAAGAAGAGGGCGTGGGAGAAAAAGGGAGTTCTTATCCCCTTATAAAGGCAGCAGGGATCTTGCGCCTCCCCACTTGCCCGGTAAATTTGCTTAGTCTCCGAGCGCCATGATTGATGGCGCGGTTGGGTCACCCACGTCCATATTGATGAGAACCCTGCAATAAGGGGACACGATCTCTGCTTCGATAAGAAGTACCAATAAAACCGCCTCGCAATATGCGCGGTGGCTGGTTGTGAAAAACGGTTTCAATACACTACAAAAAAAAGACACATCCGTGACATTTTGGGCCGAACGAAATTTTTTTCTGTCATACATATGACACTTCTATGACGATAATTGTGACAAAACCTGGTATCATCATAGATGTGGAGGGCTCCTACTTCTATGACAAAAAATCATGACAAAAAATGGGCTTTTCGTCCTGGGCGGGCTGGAGACGCAGCTGCATGACATTCTTTGGGCCGTCCATGACGGAAAAAACCGTGGTAGAAGCGAGGGGGAGGAAAATTTCGGGGAGTTGCCGGTTACGGTGGGAGGTCGGGGGCGGAGCGATGCACGTTTCTCTCGTACGTACGCGCATGTGTGCGAGGCATTCTAACTGAAGCCGAGCGAGGCGTTGGGCTCTAACTGAACCCGAGCGATTGCACTGTAGGCTACGCGTTACTGAACCCGAGCGATCGATCGATGGCTGTTAACTGAACCCGATGGAGCGATTCCTTCGCTACTGTTTCTAACTGGTGCCGATCGATTGGATGAACAGTGAGCGTTGCGGGGGGAGGGGGGGTTAGATGAACAGTGAGCGGTGGCGTTGCCTCTGGATGAACAGGAACCCGTGGTGTGGAGGGCTGGATGAACAGTAGACGGTGGAGGGGTGGCCGTGGAGGGGTGGTTGAATAGGACCCCATGGTGTGGAGGGCTGGATGAACAGTAGACGGTGGATGGGTGCCCGTGGAGGGGTGGTTGAACAGTAGCCGATGGAGTAGTGCGCGGTGGAGGCTGGATGAACACGAGCCCGTGGAGGCTGGAGGAGGTCGACGGTAGCCCGTGGAGGCTAGAGGAGGTCGATGGTGGAGATGAACAGTATCTCGTGGAGTCCCGTTTTGCGGTACGCCACACCCCTCCCGATCAACAAGACCCCCATTTCGACTGTAGGAGGTCCATTTCCTCCATTTTGCGGTATGCCACACCCCTCCCGATCAACAGGACCCCCATTTCGACCGTAGGAGGTCCGTTTCCTCCGTTTTGCGGTACGCCACACCCCTCCCGATCAATAGGACCCCCGTTTCGACTGTAGGAGGTCCGTTTCCTTCGTTTTGCGGTACACCAGGCCCTTCCCGATCAACAGGACCCCGTTTCGAATGTGGCCGGTCGAACACACGGCCGTTTCCTCCGTTGTGCGGTACGCCAGGCCTCGTTTCCATCGCCTGTTCCGTCCAAGCCCTCCTGATGAACACGACCACGTATTCCGTTCTGACCTAGCCGGTTGGCTCCCACGCGTTCCGTTGCCTCCCAATGAACACGACGCATTCCGTTGGCTCCCCATGAACACGATGACGATGCTGTTTCTCCGTTCCGACCCAGCCATGTACGTATGTGCAAGTAGGCATTCGAGACCCTGCCTGTATGTACGTACGTGGCCGTATTTTCTTTCTTGCACCCTCGCCGTTGTACGTACGTGTACATGCTACGTGCGCGCCTCTACTAAGACACGTGCGCGCCTCTACTATGACATGTGCGCGCCTCTACATCGACCAGTATGTACGTACACGTTCGTGACCAGAATGACAACGGTACGTACGCTTCGACCAGGTGGGTCCCAACTGTGAGGCACTTCCTTGCCTGCGAAGATGTAGCTGGTGGGTCCCAGCAGTCAAGGGGGCGAATCATTTTGGGTAATTTTTTGCCCGGACGCACTTCCTTGCATGCGAAGATGTAGCTGGTGGGTCCCAGCAGCCAGGGGGGCGAATCGTTTTTTTTTCGGACGCACTTCCTTGCATGCGAAGATGTAGCTGGTGGGTCCCAGCAGACAGGGGGAAACGTTTTTTTGCGAAATACGGTGGCCCGTCTGGTGGGTCCCCGCTGTCAGGTGGAGGAATAATTATTTTGCGCGTAATAAGGAGGCACTTCCTTGCTGTGGTCGTGGACCCAGCTGTCAGCCTCTCCACGTACAGTCCATGTCCGATGGAAGCCATTCCTTGACCACGTTGACCACGCCGCGCCGAGAGCACCAGGGCGGTGGACAACGGCGAGGCCTAGGAAGGGGACGACACGGAGCCAGGGAGGACGCGGCAGTGGATGCCCACGCGTAGAGGAGTATGAGGGTTCACTCGTTTGACTGCGGTGTAAGGATGCCGTCGCCGCAGAATAACAGGGGGTGTGGGTGCGTAGAGGGATGGCCTGGCAGCGGTTGGAGTAGTAGGGGGCAGTGAGGCCCCCGCGGCATCACAGCCGGCCACGGGCGGCAGGAGCAGGCGGCACGACCGGCGCTGCTTTGGGCGGCTGGAGCAAGAAGACCAGAGGTTGAAGAAGCACTACGGCCGTTGGATGGACATTGTACGGTCACTGGAGCTAGAATTGTTCATATATTGACTAAAGTTGACAAAGGCCTCCGTCCCAGTCAACTTAGTAGGCCCACAAGTCAGCCTCCCACCAAGGTTGGTCCCAGCTAGCAGGGGGTATTCATTTTTTTGTGCGTAATAAGGAGGCACTTCCGGTGGGTCCGAGCTGACAGCGGGGGGGATGTTTTTTTGTGAAATACGGTGGCCCGACCTGTTGGTCCCAGCAGTCAGGGGGAAACGTTTTTTGTGAAATACTGGTGGCCCGTCCAGTGGGTCCCAGATGTCAGGTGGAGGAATAATTATTTTCCACGTAATAAGGAGGCACTTCCTTGCGGCTGCCGTGGACCCAGCTGTCAGCCTCTCCACGTACAATACTCTTCCGATGGAAGTCGGTTGTTGACCACATTGACCATGCCGCACCGAGAGCACCATAGTGGTGGACGACAGCGAGGCCTAGGAAGGGGATGACGCGGATCCGGGGAAGACGCGGCAGTGGAAGCCCGCGCGGAGAGGACTATGAGGGTTCACCGGTTCGGCTGCGGTGTGAGGCTGCCATCGCCGCAGAATAACAGGGGGTGTGGGTGAGTAGAGGGATGCCCTGGCCAGCAGTGGGAGTAGTAGGGGGCGCTGAGGCCTGCGCGGCAGCACAGCCGGCCACGGGAGGCGGGAGCAGGCGGTCTCACCGGTGCTGCTTTGGCGGCTGGAGCAAAAAAATCAGAGATTGAAGAAACACGAGGGCCGTTGGATTGACATCCAACGGTTACGTCTGCTAGAATCGTTTGTTGACGTAGTATAGAATAACTAAAAAAGCTTGCATACGCGTCAACTAAACAGGCCCACAAGTCAAACCACTCCCTCTTTTTTTAATAATTTATATATAGCTCATGGCAACTTCTTATGCAATTTATTGCAGTCTTTTTTTTGGTTGGCCAGGGCCAATTTCGCATATTTCTGTGGGTTCCAAACTTTTTTAATACCGAAATGTCGAGCCATATTTAAAGTACTTTGAAGATATATTTGAATTAGGTTAATGCCCAGTGAAATAGGAATCTGAAAATGTGGAAAAAATCAGAAATTATAAAGTAATTGCCAATTTGTCATCTGTTTTTATATTTACAACCCATTTCATATTACTTTCAAGGCGTAGAAAAATAAGTAGGCCTGGATTGGGTATTCTTCAGAAAAAATAAACTGGGCTCATTTGCACAAAGAAAAAATAGCTGGGCTGGTCACATGGCGAACATAAAATATAAGCCTGGGCTAGACGGGCCACAGCCGAGTTCAAACCCTGCTCCGTCTCAACAATACCAAACAAAAAAATACTGCTCGAGTAGCTACGTCCCAGGTGTCAGCCGATCTTGTGCTGGTCTCTTGTCTATTGACTATATACGCTCACAATGTCGTGGGTCCCAGATGTCAGGAAAACACTAGGAGGAAGCATTTTATTTTTCCATACGCTGACGTGGTGGGCCCCTACTGTCATCCTCTCCACGTACTTCTACCGATTCCTGTTGTTTGTTGACCATGTTGACAACGCGAGTGGGCAGCACCGCGGCGACCGCACCAAAGCGCGCGGAGGACGTCGGCGTTAACGATTTAGGAGACGGTGGGGCGGCGATGCGTGCGCTGAGGCGCAGCCAGCCGTGGGAGGCGGAAGCAGGCGGCCCCGCCGGCGCTGGTTTGGTTTTGGCGCCTGGAGGAAGACAAGACTGAAGAAATACGACAGACTATAAAAGCAGGAGGAGTACTTAACAACCTTAACTGAAACCAACAGGGGCACTTAACAACCAAAGCTGAAAGCAGTATGACTACTTATACAGGTTCAACCGTACAAAGCACGCCTCGAACAGTGCTACTTTGCCTACAGGCTACAGTTAACCAAGGGTGAGGCTGCCAAGCCCCAGGACAATGCCCAGGCGCCACCCCGTGCATCCACAGCCTTCTAAAAGCGGCTTCATCTCGCAATGTGGTCAATAAACAGGATATTCGCTTTAGAGCCATGGAAAAGCATGGACATAATCTTCTGTCCTATTCTCCAAGATGGACGGGCCTTCATTATCTGAGACCACCCACGAATAAGTATCATTTCGCCTCCAAGGGGAATTGAGTAGGTCGACATAAACATCATGTTGTGACCAAGCGCAAGTCTGACCCGACCATGGTCAGGCATCTGTATAGGAACAATAGAACTTGGCAGTTCCTTTTTCAAGAAGATCAGATCTGTAAAACTGTGTATAAGCAATAGTTTATGAACAACATATATAACAGAAAACAGCTCGTACCATAAGTTTCTCGACACAGTTGGACCTGTTCAACGAGTGCAATAGTGGCACACATATCCCACGTGGCCTTCCACCATTGAAACGCCCCACAAGGACCTCAAGACGATCAATAAAGTGTAGGAACATGTGGATGTCGATCCAGTCAACTTCAGTGCCATTAGTAACAGCCGAGTTATTACAAAGTAACAAACGAGGAGACTGCTTAACTCTGAAAAAACCTACACGTGCCACCAATTATAAGACAATATTAGTTAGAAGTAGCATCTTCGTGAGAGATTCGTTGCTACTTCTAAAGTTAAATTGTGATTAGTTAGACAGAATAGGTGGATTAAGAAGTAATCGAGGCAACAAGAAAGAACCAGATACAAAACTAACATGGATGAACAATTGGAACGATTTCGTGGTGGAAGATTGTAGTGAAGATGAGACCAGGTTCTGCTATTTCCATCAACATTCGTGCGCCAACTTTTAGTCTGTAACACTTGAGAAAGTTTATCCAAGTTCGGCCATAAAAAAGCACCGATCTTCTTGGTTCATGAACCCAACTCGGAAGCAATATCCATGGATTGTCTTCACTGTGACCATTAAACTAGTGTATTCAGTTATGGCAAGGCCGAGCATCTTGAGTACATGTGTTCTGGCAGAGCAAATAATACACTGCAGGAAAAATAATATGAGAACACAACATGTCCAAAAAAAACCCCACCCTCCCGGATAGAGAAGAGGATTCTTGGAACATACTGTGCGCGTTTCAAAATGCTGTGGTAGGATGAGAAGGAACAAGTGTGGCGTCTCGCCGTGGGCGCAGAAATCTGTAGGGTACTCGCACTTTGGGCACTGCAACTGAAACACACTAGATTCATTACGAAGAAAAATGCATCAACGGCGGCGGCTGCCATCCTAGGATTACTTGCGACCAAGGGACTTGGATTTATCGGGGATGGATGAAGAATTCGTACCTGGTTCTCCATGAGAAAACCCTATGCAATCGCCGAGCGGGGGTTTTCTCTGAACAAGCAGACGAGGGAGAAGGGGATTCAGGCCCAGTGAAATATTGCCGCTTCGTCCGTCCAGCTTACTGCTAAAGCTGGAAGGGGGGGGGTTGTGATTTTACGGCTAATTGGGCATTACTGCGGCGCTACGACCAGGGTGTGTCTACCGTGAAGTTCTGCACTCTAATTTGTGCATATGGCACGTGGACCCTGTTGCCAGTTGCCCCGCATATCAGCGAAAGGAAGTAGAAAGACAGGAGTAACTAGTTACACATAAATATATTTTTTGACAGAGAGATACTCCCTCTGTAAATAAATATACAAATCTTTTATATCACAGGCTCACCTTGCCGAGAAATATACTCCCTCTGCAACGCACAGGCATTATGGGGGTTCAACTTTTTTTATGGGGGTTCAGCTGAGAATATAATACTCAGATAGGCTCACGGTTCTGGACTTTGGGCCGCAGGCCGACCCTACATGTTTGGGGGCCCATGTGTTCTACCTCAGCGCTTTTCATATTGCAAGCGATCGGTACTACGCTGGTTTTAGATGCTGTCGCAAGGCGAATACACAAAATTGAATAAAGCACGGCAGCTGTTGGAATGAAATCGAACGATAGTTCCTAACCAGCAATCAGAGTTGCAATTCTATCAACGATATACCATGTGATAAATAATAATGTTGTACTACTTATACACACATGACACTTGTTTCACCATGCCAGATTATTACATCAAAATATGTCGGAGGATAGATCAGTTTGGCAGTTGCGTGCTGCTACTGAAGAATTTCAAAGTTGATTTGGACCAGCTCTCCTTGCCGAGAAAGTTCGATTTTGACATCATCCCCTACCGCAAGATATGTTTTAGATTTGAACCTTGACCATCCTTTAGCATCAATCATCATGCGACCATCCTTTGTACTTACGGTATATTGAGCAGGTTCATTCACACCAAGGCTGCGCATGGTAAGAGAAACTTGGCCGCGGTCGCCCGGATTGTTGAACGACTCCCTCGTTGCTCTAGGAATTCTCTGTTTAAAAACAAGAAGACATACCCAAATAGTTAGATCAACACAGTGAATCACGTGAAACAACATGGAAATAAAAAAGAACGAAGCACTTGGGCGGCCAATGCTTACCAAGAAGGTGGACATGTCGGTTTTTGTAAGGACTTTGGTATATGAAGTGCGAACTGCAGCCCAATCTGTTGCCGGTGCAACTGCACGGGCCGGACCAAATGCAAGTGCAAGTGTTGGTGCAGGTGCCGAAGCTGCTGCTACTGCCAGAGATGGTGCTCCTTGTAGAGCTGGTGCCAGTGTCGATGCCCGATCCTCCGGTAGATCAGACTGATCCGCAGACGCGGTCGGTGCCCAATCCTCAGCTGGATCAGACTGAGCTGCTGCTGCTGTCAGTGCTAGAGCAACTGTCGGTGCTCCATCTATGCGAGACAGCAGCGATCGTGTCTGGTCTGCTATGATCAGCTTTCTAACTTGACTAGGATCCGTGACCGTGATCCAGTTTTTTTCTTCATTTCTTTTAAACGCGAGAAGGACTAATTGTGGCGTTTTTGTTAAACCAAACTGTAGTTCATCATAGGGATTCAGCTTGTACTCAGACAACAGACTGATCCAATTTTTTCCAGTAATTTAAGTGATGGACAGTGACTTTGTTATTGACACGACATAAGAAGTGAAACCTGCAAAAATAGCCATCATAGAGCAAACCAAACAATTTATTCTTTGATGAATGTCACATGGAAAAACCTGCATCGTAAAATTGCAGGAAAAGAAAGAAAACATGACATTAAATCAATAAGATTTAGATAGTAAATCAATAAGATTTACTTGATGTGACACGAGTGAATCCTTACTAGGAAATCACTATGTTGAAGTACTAAATAGAAGATTGATCGTCCAACTACGCGTGGCATGTAGGGGCCCTGCCTACTCCCACAAGCAGGACAGTCCAAAGGTCGTGAAAAATCGTATGGACCGAACATCCATGGGACTGGAAATCCTGGTGGGTGCGATAAACCCTGCAATGCATACAGATATTGGAGTGTAACCATAATTGATAAACCGTCCTCACAAAAAATAAGATCTGGATACTTCAAAATGTACAGACTGAATTGAGTGGACAGATATTAACATAGACGGTTCTCAGGACTGACCACACACCAAAAGCAGCAGTACTAATAAACAATACAGGGTTCACAAACACAAATCAAGTACTGAACAATAGTACTTACTACAGACAAGCAAAGTTGCACTAACTAAACTCTGCAGACTAGTTCTTGCCACCGACCTATGCGATGAACCCCGCATAACTGACTAGGCCATGGACTTCATGTGAGATGTCTACATGCACCATCACCATCTTGTCAACCTTGGAGAACCTAACAGAGTGGTCTTTCCACTCATAAACATGATGATGAAGACATGCCGCATCAGATTTGTTGGGAAGCTTTACAAGAACCACACCCTTCGTAATCGAAGGCACATCCAGGAAATTGTTGTGGTCAAGTACAACCTCGAGAACACGCCTGACAACAATGCTACAGGAAAACACTAGTTCAGGACACGTGGCGACAAGGACACAACAGCTGGATAGTTCAACAGTAGAACTCATCATCAGGTCTTCCAGTTCACACGACATGACTTTGAGAACTTCATCTCCACCGCAGACCTGGTTCTAATTCAAACAGAAACCATATTTCATTACTACCTCCGTTCAGAAATATAAGATGATTTTTGATATTATACTCCATATATGACTACATATACGCACAGAAATGAGTGAACAAAGACACTAGAACATGTCTTCAAAGGCATGAGAGCAGAGGGATTACATGCAATATCCATAACACAAGTTACTAAGGCAAATATACCCTCTTAAAAGGTAGCATTGATGTTCATAAAGTACTCCCTCCGTCCCAAAATTCTTGTCTTAGATTTGTCTAGATACGGATGTATCAAGTCACATTTTAGTATTAGATACATCCGTATCTAGACAAATCTAAGAAAAGAAATTTGGGATAGAGGGAGTAGTTGAAAGTAATCTATAAGAAATCAGTGTCAACCTCTCGCATGTTTTGGTCAAAAGAGGAATTTAGAACCGTCATTTGGCACACTAAAATCACATGCAAGATCACCCAGAAAGTTGTACTACCAGTACTACTACTACGTGTTAGATGAAAAAACACGATCAAGATCGAGAAAAAGATCGTCAACAAGAGACATTACCTGGACTTGCTTAATGAGGGATCCCGGAGAGGGGGGCTTGGACAGGGCGATGGCTTTGAGCTTGTCTGCGGTAGTCTCGGCGGGGTGCTTGCGCTTCTTCGTACCATGAGCCTCGATGGTTTTGGCCAGAGCCATAGACATCACGTCAGTCGGTGCTTCGGCGTCCATCCAAGAGAGGAAGCTGAGAGAGAAGAGTGAAAGGAGGAACGAGATGAGGGAGAAGCAAAGCGAGTGGGGGTTTTCTTCAAGAGAGGAAGCTGAGAGAGAAGAGTGAAATGATGGTTGCTTCGTCTGTACAACTTACTGCTGGAAAGGAGGGGGCTTTGTGATTTGACGGCTCATTGGGCATTACTGCGGCGGTTCGATCGTGGTAGTCTACCGTCACTCTACTACGGAGTAATTTAGTGCATGGCTGGTGGACCCAGGTGCTGGCTATCCCACACGTCGGCGAAAGTGAGTAATTTAGTGCATGGCTGGAGGAGGATCCGCACGGTAGAGCGTGTCCATTGTTTTTCATCCTGAAGAAAAAGTGATTACAACAAGCGTTTCCACTCTTACGATGGAGGAGTGCGAAACACGTCAGTCACTTGAACATACATAGTGCTCCTACTACTAGGCATGTGCAGTGGTTCATACGTCAGTACTACACAATCTTGTTGCTGTGTTGTGCGCATGTCAACTACTCCTATATGTAACATAGTACCGCTTTTTCGACTGTTCGGTCGAGAATGAACAGTGAGATCAATGTTAACAGAACTAGGTCCATAGTGCACGGAGAGTACGGTGCTATAGTACTCCACGAAACATGAACCATATGAAGCACATCCTATAGTGTTAGATAGGGTGTATAAAGGGTGCACGGGATGGGAGCAAAAGTTCCCTTCTCGACCCACTTTTGGGTGTTTGGCAGAGTGCATGAAGGGTGCATGAGTCCACACTAGTAGGTTGACAAAAATACACGAAGGGGAAACAACTATATTGAGATGAGAATGCAACCAAACACACCCACACGCTTTGTGCTACAGTGACGGATCTGCACCGTCTGAGTTTGATCCAACCGTCTGAGTTTGATCCAACGGTCATGTTCCGCCGAATGGATTCCGGTGACGGAGCTCTGAAAGGATTCGCCCGGCAACGGCGATGGCAGCGTGCAACCCCTCCTTGTCTAGCTCAGCCCCCAGCATCGCGCGGAGACGGCTCAGCTCCTCAGAGATATAGGTGAAGAAGGAGACCAGGTCAGGAAGCCGCGGCGCGTTGAAGTCGACCGGGTAGTCGAACGGGTTTAGCCCGACGGCTGGCATCGTCGCGCTGGCATGACGGTAGCCATCGCGCAGCCGCAACACGTGCGTGGCAACTTGGTTCACCAAGTGGCTGAGGCGATCCTGGACCTCGTCACGATCGGCCCACTCGCGCTCCAGCCGGCTCCCCTGACGGCCTATCGTATCTCCCGCTTTCTGCAGCAACGCCGCCGATGCCTCGAGCATCTTTGTGGTGGACGCCTGTCGCTTTTGAAGCTCCATGAACTCTCGCACATAACGAAGGAGCATGGCACTCCTCTCCTCCTTGAGCTCACGGAGCTCCACGTCCTTGGCCCTGAGCTCCACATCCTTGGCATGGAGCTCCTGTGTCAAGCGCCTAACCTCGGACTCCGTGATCTGCTGCGCCACCATGGCACCAGGTAGAAGCAATGGGGAGAGGAAGCAAAGGGGGCGAAACGGCTGAAAGGCAATGCAATCTACGGGAAGGCGGAGGGAGCCAGCCGAGGAGCGGGGAATCTTTGGTTTTCACCATGGTAAAACACCAGTCAACGACTTCTCACATCAGGGAGCAGTGGGTTTTTACAGGCGGAGTCATCGTGACTAATTGCTACCGCGCCTGCTCCCGTCAATCAAAAAATTCAAAATCCTGCCGCGCCTACTCCCGTCAATCAAAAAATTTAAAATCCTGCCGCATCCAAACACCAGAGCAACGCCGCGTTGGATATTTAAATTTACCTGCCGGCAAGTAGGTAAAAAGGGGTGAAAAAACAAATGTGGCATCGGCCTAGCTAATCGGTCGAACTAGCCCAACTAGCTAGCCACCGTGCTTCACTGATGTAGTCGGTGGGAAAGGTGGTCTTTCATGATTTGACGACTCATTTACTTTCTTCGGCGCTACGACCGAGAAGGACCCAGAAAACGCGCGGTAGGGCGTCCCACGCCAGGAAGAATATATGCGTGCACCACCCAGGAGGACCCGGAAACCACGCGGTAGGGTGTGCCACGTCTCGGCACGGAGGAAAAATGTGCATGTAAATATATACTGTATCAGATGTAGTACCTATGGTTCGACCTCGGGACCCAGCCAATCGGTCGAAAACACCCCACTAGCCACACAGCTTCATCATGCAAACGTGGCACGGTTAGCTCCATCTCGACCAGCCGCAACGTCTCTTGTTCTAGGCGATTCTTCTATTTTCCAAGCTTTTTTTAGTTGTAATAACACCACGGTAAGCTAGCGCCGCTCTCGTGTATGCCCATGCAAAGGTTAGACGATGGAGAGAAGAGAGATTGAGATCGCAGACCTGGGACTACCCGTAACTGAGACAACGGCCATGCACGTGTTGACGAGGCACTCCCTCTACTCTACTCAACGCAAGTACTGTATAAAATCAAGTTATGGGACAAAGCCAACAACCGTTCGTTTTTTTCAGGCTATCAACTTACGCTTTGTAGTCCAGGTTGCCAGTTCGAATCTCGTCTTTCAGATTTGTTAGTTTTAGGTCCAAATTTGATTAATGACAAGTGGGACCCCCGTGTGTTGTTCCGATATTTCAGTGTAGGATGGTTTCTTTGAACAAACACTTTGCGCGGTTAGACAAGTAACGGCACGAGTTACACATATTTTGCAAGTTTACGAACAAAAATGACAGCGGCATAGAATATCACATCCACCCCGCAGCTTAGATACTATGGTGATACGAGTTTTTACACCGAAGTGAGATCCAATGGCTTGGGAGTAGTCTTTGTAATTATGCGCAATTTCCAAACTCTCCAAAGGTTTTTTTTGCAAATAAAACATTCAGGCCTCGTGTGTGTCGCTGCATCTTCGATCCAACGGCTCCCGGTGCTCATATTAGGTGCTCCCCGTAGCTTAATTATCTGCTACGGTGATATGAGCATCTAGGTCGTATGATCAGTGATCAGATGGCACATGCGTAGTACTTGTACTTTCTGCGCATTTCCCAAACTCTATCAGCCGTATATTGCAAAAATATTCAAACCTCCTACTGTGGGCCGTTAGATCTCAGTGAACTCATATCACCATAGAATCTACGGTGCGGGAGCACCTCATACTCTCCCGTGCGAGAAAACGTAAGGTGATATCGCAGCTTGGATGCTACGGTGATACGAGCTTTGGAGGTCGTTTGATCTGAGATCCAATGGCATCTGAGCAGTCTTTGTGCTTGTAAGCAGTGGCCGAACTCTTTTGGGGCTTTTCTGCAAAAAACCATTCCAACCACCGAGGAGGTGTTGGGTCACAAATCCAACGGCTCCGAAGAGCTTGTATTACCAAAGCATCTAAGGTGTGGTAGCACATGATATTCTTACATACAGGAGAATATGATGTCCTCCTTCATCTTAGATATGCTACGGTGATACGAGCTTCGAGGTCATTGGATATGGGATCCAAGGGCATCTGAGTAGTTTTTGTACAAATTGTGTGCAATTCTCAAACTCATCAAGGTTTCCTGCAAAAAAATTAAGACACATCATGTGAGCTGCTATATCTCAGATCTACAAGCTCCAAGCAACTCGTATCGGCATATAGCACGTAAGGTATGGGGGCACATGATATTCTCCCGGGGAGGAGGGGTGGGGGTGCACAACCAATCGGTGGTTGGGAGGGTGGGAACAAATATAATCTAAACAACCCTAAACAGAGCTCCATAGTTTTATTTAAGGTCAAGGGGTTGACCCCCGACAATCATAGCTCCGCCTAAACACAACATTTGCATGTACTGTAGTACTAGACTTAATATTCATGTTTCAGTTTCATGTTCATTTTAAATATTGAACTGAGGACCATGGATGTCTTACATTTTACTCCCTTCGTTCCTAAATATTAGTCTTTTTAGAGGCTTCAAATGGACTGGCACATATGGATGTATATAGACATATTTTAGAGTCTAGATTCACTCATTTTGCTCCGTATGTAGTCACTTGTTGAACTCTCTAAAAGACTAATATTTAGGAATATAAGGAGTATTTTTGAACTCGTGTCATACATGCATGGGTTGGAAAAATAGATGCACTATACTTATTGGATTGTTGTTGTGTTCGTGCATGTGTGTGTCTCTCTCTCTCTGTGTGTGTGTGGTCATATGCTTGATACATACAAAGTTTTCTCACCTCCATATTGTTCATCTTTTAAATTTGAATTTGAATTGGAAAACTTACTAGGGATACCATGAAATGTGAAATCCACGTTGAGATCACTATATCACAAATTCACTCTAATTCAATGACTCGTCATAAATCAATTACCACGTTGAGATTAGTATTTGCAAGGAAAATACGGGTATTGTAATACACATAGATTCGTTCGGCAATTTAAAAGGTTCCTTTCGTATTCTCAAATGGTAGGACCCAACGGCATACCAGCCAGACCTTGGCTCGTGTTGATCCTAAAAAAACGGGCTCGTGTCCTTCGGTGGCGTGCATGGTACGCACATTAGGCAACCCCAACCAGTCGAGCCTCAGTGTTTCAAGTTGAAATATCTGGCGGCCAGAATTCTAGCCCTAGGAAATTCCCCTCATGTCCCTGGTCCATAATGACTACCGATGAACAACGGATGGATGCTTTAGTAACTAGACAACGTTACCTACCGTGCCGAGCACGGTTCAATTCCCTCGGTCACCGCTCGTCAATGTCACCCGTCAACTGCATTGCCTAGTACTACTACTACTACTACTACTACTACACTAGGATGAGCACAGAATTGAGCCCGTTTGTTCGTGCCTAGTACTTTTTTTGTTCGTGCCTAGTACTTGAGTTAATATATCAGGCAATGCACTGGTACAGAGGGATTATCCTTTTACTCCCTCCTTTCCGGTTTATAGGGCTTATCTCAAAATTTTAGTTTTCCCATTTTATAAGTCTCAATTTGGTTGTTCCCCATCACATGTTCAGATTTCAAGGTGCAATAAATCATTACATGCAAGTATTAAGAGAAAATTGACCAATGCATGTACTTTATGCATGCATGCATTGCAATTAATGCATTCGTAAACACAATTTTTGAGGAAAACAAGCACATTAATTGAGTGGTTTTGCAAACTACAACAATTGTTCCACCATTCACCATCTACCTTGGTTGGTGAGATTTTTGAATTGAGCCCTATAAACCGGAAAGGAGGTTTAACTAAGCAAAATGTTTGACCAAATCCTTTCTTAAGAAATACAACAGGACAGATGTATGGTTTGAAAATTTATTGCATGATGCAGGTTATGATATTGTTTCGAATCCTGGGTCTTAAATTTCAGAAAATCCAAAAGGGAGCATAAATTCTTGAAACTGAGCATGGTCACGTGATATGGCACAAATATTACTTCGTAAGTTTTTTCTTCAACTCGAGACAAGCTGCTTATGACAAGTTGCACAAATGAAGAGCCAAGGTATTTTGGAACAAAGACCTGTCACGTTTTTTTGAGGGAAAAGACCTGTCACGTTAAGGCGAATGCTTTCACTATTGAAACCGTGGGTGTTTACGTGCCGCCACGAGTCCCCGCTTCTCATCGGTAGGTGCCGTCCCAGCAAGCATGTGAGTCGACAGGAGGCGTGCGAGCAGACCGCTGCGCTGGCTGTCAGGGAGGCGTGCGAGCAGACCGCTTTGCAGACTCACCGGGAGGCGAGCCCTTTGACCAGGCTCCGCCGCCCACCATCGTCCCAACTGCTCCCAGTTTTAATGTCGTCGGCGCCACAGTTTAAAATCAACCCCGCACTACCCGGTATCGCTACAATACTCTCTCTTCCTCTCCGATTCTCCTGTCGTCTACCTCCAACTAGCCTGACCTAAACGTACGCCATGTCGCATCACGATGGTCTGCCCTTAGTGTTCCAGTTTCATGAGGAAGACACCCAGCCGGAGTCTCAAGAACATAAGGCGCTTTGGGACGAGCTTGAACTGGCCTTGCGGGAAGATGCCGCGCCTGTCCCCGCCCCTGTTCCGGCTCCCGTCACCCCGACTGCGCCAGCGCCCATCCCCATGGCATTGATGGGCTGGGAGCCGCACATTATCACCGAGCTTGATGCCACGGGGTTCCACGAGGTCCCCACCGACTTTCACGCGCCCGTGCACCTGCCAACGCATGCGCCTGCACGTGGACTGACGCGCACGCCCGTGCCGGTGCCCGTGCACCTGACAGCGCATGCGCCTGCGCGTGCACTGACGTGCGTGCCCGTGCTGGTGCCCATGCACACGAACGTCTCCACCGCACCGTTGACAGCGCCTGTCCCCACGCGGGTGCCAGTGCCCCCCTCAGCGGCATGGATGGCTGCCGTCAACCGCTTCCTTGCACCAACGCCAGTCGCCTCCTCCGGCCAGTTGACTCGCTCCAAGGTCCAGAACATTTTGGCCTTCCTTGAAGCTAGGCCAACGTCCAGGAGTACGCCAACAACGGCGCAAGACGCTGCCGTCGCCGTCGGTCAGTGGCCCGACGACACATGGAGCACGGCAGAGGAGCCGCTTCCCACCGCGAGACGCCCCCGCCGCCGCCGCGTAATCTAAATTTGCCATGAAAAATGTTCGGATTACCATGCTTAAAATCCAAACGTTTATCATTTCCGTTTATTTTATATCGATCGTCGTATAATTTAAAGTCGGAGTCAGACTGAACAGAAATGTATGGTTGATCGATTGATGTTGCTAGATATCAAATTATATAAAACGCATCAAGCCCATGTTCCTTTCTCCAACGACTAGACTGCTTCGTATCAAATTTAGGTGCAAATATAAAACTTCATCATGCAAGCTACATAGTTAATATCCGCATGCACTTATTACTTCCAATAAGATTGCACTACACACTGCTAGTGCTGTAGTACGTGAACTGTCGAGTGCGCTCAATATGGCAACGCAACATCGCCCTCTTGTTGCCCGTGCGTCTAAACGCAGAAGGGGAGGAGAGAGAGAGAGCACACATGGAACCCACCAGTAAGTGGAAGAGCGAATAGTACTAAAAATAATATCATGTTATCCATTAATTAGGCTGTGGTAATATAAAACATTATGTGAACAAAGGGGGTACAACAAACATTGCTATTTCTACGTATGTTGCCTATTGACGTGCGGCTTGAAGGCCCGGTCGCATGTTCGATCTTCGTCCTTTATTTTTTAATTTGTATATGGGTCCAAATTTTTTTCATGACATGTGGGCCCCTTGGTGTGTAGTTTGTAGCACTTTAATTTGTGGGTCGAAATTTGTTCCATTCCAAGTGGACTACCGGTGTGTAGTTTTGTAGCTTATTTATAATAATTAAAGAGAACAACATAGTTTTTTCAACAATACCATGGTGCAACATTGAAGGTGAGAAAGGATGTGCGAGAGAGCGATGACCGAGCCAGAGGGAAATCAACTAGGGGAGTTGCGTGGGTTGCAACGATGTTTGGAGTAGTTGTGGGCCGAATGCTACGAAAATATAATCTAAACCGACCGGAATAAATGCCTACACAAATTAATCCAAGGTTGGAGTGCCCCTCGCAATGTAAATAGCTCCGGCTTTGCAAGGGATGGAGAGGTATTAGCTTTAACGCGTGGAAGATACGGTATGAGAAAGCGAGGTCAATCGAGAGACATATAGATAGAGAGACAAAGTGAGTGTGGTCCGACATTCATTGAACAAATATATATGCTCCGGAGAGATATTGTCCGATTAAGCTTTTGGTAAGGGTGAGGGCTGTAAGATAGAGCTTGAGAGATGATCCAGTCACAGACGTGTAGATATATTTTGTGCGTGGGAGGAAGCAAGGTCAACCGATCACATAGGGTCGCCGTGCGATCGAAAGAGTGAGACGGGTTGGAGAGAGTGACCTAGATAGACGATGTGCGTGAGAGAGTATACAATGTGAATAGGTCGAATTGGGCTCAAACATGGTGATATATCGTTTTTGTCCGAGAAAGAGCGAGGTAAATCGAGACACACACACACACACACACACACACACACACAGAGAGAGAGAGAGAGAGAGAGAGAGAGATTGAGTGAGCGTGGCCCACCATGAGGTCGAAAGAGTGGCGGCGGCTTGGATGGACTGACCTAGATAGACAATCTGCGTGAGAGAGTATAGAGTGTGTCGATCGAGGCCCGAACAGGGAGATATATCATTTGTGTGTGAAAGAAAACGAGGTTAAACGAGACTCAGATAAAGAGAGCGAGATTGAGAGAGTGTGGCCCGCCGTGCGGAAGAAAGAGTGAGACAGTCTCGAGGGAGTGACCTAGATATACAACGTGCGTTCGTGCGCACGAGAGGTTGGGGGGGCTAGATAGGCAATGCATGTATTTAGCGCGAGAGGGTGAGAGGGAGAGGGGGGAGAGAGAGAGAGCTCGGCATGGGGTGCAATGGCGGGTGTGTGAGGTAAATACATTTGGTAACAGGAGTGGAAAAAGGGGTTGTGTAGTTGAGAGACTTAGAGATCGAAACATGGAGAGAAAGAATGAACGTGTGTTGGAAACCGATAGCTTGCTAAGGTGGTTAGGAGAGGAAGATTGACCGATACAGGAAGTATGTAGCGTTTGTGCGCGGGGGGGGGGGGACTAAAAACAACATTTGAATGTACATAGTACGAGACTTAATATCGATGTTTCAATTCGGTGTACATTGTAAGATTTGAACCGAGGACCAGGCATACGGGTAATTATTTCGAATTCGTGCCATACTAAGTTTCGAAAAGTTGACATTGGCTCAATTTGTTGTGCTATTTTGTAGGTCATATGTTTGAATCCATCCAAAAGTTTTCTCACTACCATGGTGTTCATCATATACATATGAATTTGTATTAAAAAAGTAGCGTGGATACAGTGAAATGCGAAATCCACGTTAGAATTGGAGATCGCTACGTGACACACACTCTAATTCAAATAACTAACTACGTGACACACACTCTAATTCAAATAACTAATTATGTGACACACTCTAATCCACGTTAGCGTGGGTACCGTTTCGATTTTTTTTCAAATAACTCCTCATTAATTAATTTATAGTACTCCCTATGTTCACTTTTATAAGACCTTGAAGACATTTCAGACAATGTGCAAAACAGTTCATTTTAAGTTGTCTGAAACGACTTACAAAAGTGAACGGATGGAGTATCTCGTTTCGAATGACTAATTATTGCAAGGAAAACACGGGCATGGTAATACATACAGATTCGTTTGCAAATGAAAGAAGATTCGTTTGCATTCTCAAATGTAGGCGCACCAGGCAGACCAGGGTCGTGTCGGGGTGGACGCTGCTTCGGTGCCTTAAAGGCAACAACCCTTGGGTGACTGACATGTGGGCCAGCCACCTGTTGGGCCCACATGTCATGGACACAAAGGCAGGTGCCTTAAGGCACCGAAGCGTAGTCCTGTCGGGGTGGTCGCGTGTGTCGGACGGACGCGTAGCACCCAGCCACCCACCCCCTCCCCCCCAAAAAAGGACGACGACAATATAAGTTCGCGCTTCCACGTTTCGGATTGAAATATCTGGCGGCCCCAATTCCAGCCCTGCAAAATCTCTCTTCTCCACCGTCCCCTTCCGCGCCCAGATTGCTCAAATCCCTAATTCGCCGCCATCCCTCGAATCGCCCCTCGTCTCGTCTCTTTCCCCACCGTTCCCCACCTCTGTGCCGGACGACGACGACGAAGACGACGGTCGCGCTTCACCACCGCACCGGAGCTACCTCATCTACGCCCTCGTCCGCCGCACCGGGTGGTCCACCGACAACGTCGGCCGCCGCAACCGACGTGCCTCACAGACACCGAGTTCCACCGCATCAGGTGCGCTTCACCGACGCCGTCTCCCAGCTCACCGGGGCTACTTCACCGAGCACATCGTCGCACCTCCGCCCCCCGAGGTCGTTGGGGCTTCACCAACGGTCTCGTCCACCGCATCGTAGCGCTCCGCTGCCACTCAAGATCTGCATCCGTGCGCGGCCAGCCAACGCCAGCGCATCACCCTCAACGGCTCTGAAGTGACCCGCACTCTAGCTAGGCGAGCATGCCCAAACGCCGGCCCGAACTAGGTATCCACACATCACTCCCTTGTGCACTGTTCCGACGATGTTTGGATATCCTTTCACTGCTCTCTTAGCTTACACGCCTATGCAACTCTGACTTTAACTCTTATTTCTTCTGGAGATATCATCTGAAACAAGCAAATCCATTTTTTAGCGAAGCATGACGGGGCTACGGGATCTGGTACACATCCTGCACACCCGTATAACCTTGTAAGTATCTGTCCTCCGGTACAACATCAAGGTCGATTCCTCTTATTTGATCAACCATTCGCCGTGTCAAAAATGCAGAGGGGGATGCAAGGAGCACAAGGCCTGCACATCCAAGCAAGTGGTAACATGGACTTGTACATGGAACATCCCAAGCGCAAGCAGAGCTGCAGCGAGCCTGTACAACGAGCTAGCGTAAGTCCCTGCATTTCATTTAATTCGTACTGGCATTCGTGTATGATTTGTGTGCAGTGGCTGATCCACGAATTCAAGTTACCAGGGGCGAACATTTAACTTAAAAAATACGAAGGCACTTGCACTCCGGAAATCAACATAACTTGAGAAATGTGAAGCTACATGCACTTTGAAAACCAGCTAATGATCCAAAGTAGTTCAGATTATAAACACTAAATGATGCAAGCACCAAAAAACACAAAATGCAACATGGTGTACAAGGACTACAAACATGGTCTGTACCTGCCTGAATTATTCGTTCTCTGGCTGAAAATATCGAAGTGTAATTGCACGTATAACCAGTGCGCAAACTGCATATCAATATATCTATCCTGCACAAGTATGCCAATAGTTTCAAACAACAGATTAGAAAAGTATTTATGCTATGTTGTCATGATACGGGGACTTTCTGGTAGATGGCCTCGACGTTTCCTCAAGCTATGAAAATGCACTATAATTTGCTTGTCATCAATGCCTGCAAATCTCTGTCTCTCTCAACATAGTAGATCATCATTAGACACTAAATCCTTCAATGAGCTTGCAAAATGCTTGCATTAGATCCCTCATTAGACACTATATGTTCATCACCAGGAGCATGTAAAATGTTTGCATCAAATCCTTCATTAGCAGTCTGTTCATTAGACACTTCAGGCTCAAGAACAACATGAGCTTGTATGTTTGCACCGGAAACTTGATTAGATACATCAGATTCAGTCAGTTCAGTATTGATTGGGGGAGTTATAAAATAAGTAGAAATTGGTTTCATTTTCTCATAGATTCCCTACATACAAGCAGTTTTACAACACCGTCAGGTTTAACTATTGGCCAGAAATTGAAGAGTTGAATTAGATATAATCAGGGATGTGATGTACCTGCTCGTTGCGCATGCTACTCTTGCAAGCTGCGACTGTCCGTTTGCGCAAGCTCGATGCCATGCCCGTGCTGCCGCCGCTGCCTCCCACGCAGGCTACACCCAGGGTTGGATCTTCATCTTCTTGTCCTTCCGTTCGCTTGAAGCCCGGCGACCGCCCTCCAACGAGGGCGCGAGGAAGTGCTGTGTCGGTCTGTCCAGCGGCGGCTAGGTTAGGAGCGAACCAGACTGGAGGCTGGAGCGAATGAATTGGGATTTTTCCTGCTGTCGATCGATATGGGAGGCGCTCGTTTGGGCCGCGAGCCTGCTATAGGGCCTGCCTTGCACTTATGTTATTGGCCCATCCAAATTGAAACATTTTTCTTCATTTTTTACATTGCCTGCTCGTGCGTTGGGACGAACAAAACTAGCATGGGCCAACCTGGACGACTCAAACTAGGTGCACACTTTCCAGCCACCTGAGGCGGCCGCCCATACCAGCCCCTATGGTGGCGTCGCCCCTTTTTGCGTGTATGATTGGATAGTGAAAAATATTCCAGTGGCGCTTTTGATTTACCCACAGAATGGTTGAATTGCTTGTTTCTATGAACTGAGTTCGCCAATAATGTGAAGGATGCCAGTCTTTTCATCCTATTGTAGATTGCTTAGATCTCGATATGCCAAAAGTAATCGCATGAAATATACAGTAAAAGCCAGTGTGATGTGTTTGGCTACAACTAGTCTGACTACACGTCCTCATATAACATATCAAGGACGCACCATCTTACCAGATTAACCATTCGACTTACCCATGCAGTGTGGGAAGAAAGAAGTATTGGGACTGCGTATCCAAGCAATTGATGCCATGGACTCCTTTGTACAACCTTGTAAGCGAAAAAGAAGTTGCAGTGTGCCTGTACAAAGAACTAGCATAAGTTCAGTTACCTGCTTCTCGGAATTTTAGTTAGCCACTTATTGCAAAATTGTTCAATTACGTTGCTTGGCTTAATTTAGTTTGCTACTGATTACATAATGGCACAGCCGGTTAATCATATTGTAGACTGCGCCTATCTATGTGTTTGATACTTACTGTTAAGAATTACCTGTTTGCCTTAACTTAAATATCTACTTGTTTGTTTAACTGCTTTGCTGCTGCAACAGCGGGTTACAATGATGTTAATAACTACTCCCTCCGTCCCATAATATAGGACGTTTTTTGACACTAGCATAGTGTTAAAAAACGTCTTACATTATGGGACGGAGGGAGTACTTTTCAGCATCCAATTGAAACTCTTTAATTCCTTGTTTGTTTAACTGGTTTGCTGTTATAACTCCCAGTTGAGATGTTTTGCTAACTTCAACTTTTCTGAATCCAATCGGAACTTTAATGGCAAAACAGGTTAGCCCAAGATCAAAGAGCGAGGTCCCCATGGACGTTGCATCATCCCACAGCAGTGGCACCGGCCCAATCGTGCATTATGAATTGCCAACTGCTGATGCTCTAGAGGCTAAACTAGTGGTAGAAAGAGATTCTGCTTCTGCACTTAGAGATGAAGTTGACATGTTGAGGAAGCAAACAACACAATCACAAGCAGTACTCAAGACAACCATTAAATATTTGGTGGATTTCAAAACGAAGCAAGCTGAGACTGACCAGATTGTTAAGGTCCTGAAGGAAAAAAGGAAATTAAATTCCTACTTGGTAAATCATAGGTGAAATGTTCTTTCCATAGTTGAATAACCTTTGTGTTGTCTGTTCATGTAATCAATCAAACCATTTGTTTTAGAGATCATGTAATATTTTTTTTGTTTTTTGGTTTGTAATTTTATTTGAGCACAAGTCTGTATTAATTGATAAGACTCGGAGACATTTCATTTGGATTGCTGTGCCAGACCTACAAATATGCCAATCGGGCTGAATGTGCATTCAGCAATAGTAGTAGTATAGATGGACCATAAGTGGCACGCATCGGAAAGGGCCAAGATGCTGGCTAAAAAAAGATGCTGTTGTAGCCAAAAAAAAGTACAGCGGCCTGGCTTATGTATGTTAGTTGATATTATTGATCCATATACTCTATAAGTGTTTATATGTCTGTTAGTTCTGTACATTCTTGGTTGATTGACTCGGTATTTGAATCTTGATACATCGCTTGTGTACATATCTAAATGGGAGTACACATTATGCTGCGTGTGACATTTGAGTTGGACATGAAGTGTTCCAAATATTCGAATTCACCTTAAACTGGATACTAGTTTCTGAATTTGAGTATCGGCATTTGTAAACCATATTCATATATGACAGTGGAATACATCTTTGTCGTCCTTTTGAAGATATATAAAAACACATAGAACGATTTATAAAGATTCATATAGGAATACAAAATGGATTCGAATTTAGTTGCCAGGGTAAACGTGGATGCTTATTGTCCCAAAATTCGAAAGAAGCTGCAAAATGTCCACTCCCACGTCGGCTGCCCGAAGCCAAGTGTTTGGGAGATGGAAATTACTGTCTACCCATTACACGGACAATCCATCGGCCCGATTTCCACTGCTCTAAATAGGGGTAGGTTAGTAACTTCAATTAGACGTGACACGACCGCCTCTGAGCCCATTCCGACACGGTGGGCGTCAAACATGGGCGGCAAAACACATTTGATTCAAGCTCGTCCGAAAGACCTCTGTTTCTCCCTCCATTCCCCATTCATACACGGTGGGCGGCAAAACAAACTCGACTCGGCCGAAATCGATGTAGGCAAATATTTTCAATAGGGGCAGGTTTGTAACTTCACTCAGACGTGACACAACCGCCCTACCTGTCAGCCCCGTTCATACACCGTGGGCGCCAACCATGGGCGCCAACCACCCTCTCCTCGCCCGAAATCGCTCTGGGCAAATATTGGCGAGATGCGAGATTACCGTCCTATCCCCAACCGACGAGACGTCCAAATTTTAAACGGGGGCTAAGTTCGTAACTTTCCCATATTTCAGACAGGCGCGTCCCAAAAACATGGTTCCCCGTACCTCTCCCTCCATTTTCCCATTCATACACTGTCCGCGCTAGAACACCCCATCCCCACACCAGCCTCCGTCCGCCACCCCATCCATCGCCGCCGTCCTCCACCACATCCATCGCCACCGTCCTCCACCATGTCGGAGCGCCTACCAAGACCGCGTCGTCCACTGCTAGAGATGGACGTTTCTCATCCACGGCGACGGACCAATAGCCTTGCATCGCGTCCTCTCGCTTCATCGGCGTCGTCGTCCTCTTTGCCGGGGCTGCTCACACGACCTTCTCTTCCACCGCAATGGGACTTATCCCATGATGCACCCGTCTACCGTCGCAGATCTGCTTCAACGCCACTGACAGCCATCGCACCCCCGATGCCTACACGGCGCCGCAAGAGAGGTGGTACTTCATATCTCCTCAACTTTTTGATCTCAACCAGAAAATAGATCTTAACTTGGTTACTCTACTTTCTTTTCAGCTCTTAGAATTTAGTTCTTAGTTCGAAGCAAACAATGGATGCTAAATATCATTTCTCCGGTTTGCAGCTTCAAATCTGCCATGGCACAGCCATAATACGATTTAATTGATCATGCTTAGGGTTTAATTGATCAAGTTAGTTCCGTGGTGGTTTCTTTAATAGAAATCGGAGGGAAAACCCTCTTTTGCTAAAAAAATATGCTTAGAGTTTCCCCCTTTTATGATCACTATACGATCAGAATACGTGCTTCGTGTCATAATAACACTGCTCCACGCATCAAGCTAAACAAGCTTAGATGTTCAAATACGAATCTGATATTATTAAAACAGAGTTGTTTAATTGGTCAGCTAAATGTTCCTAAATTAGTTTCGAAAATGCATGTTCGCCGCTCGGGTGTGTATCTCTACAGGGTGCCCACGGTGGGCCGGCCCACCCTGGGATTTTGGGTCGTCCCAGGCCCCGATTCCCCTCTGTTCTGCTGCGCGCTTCCGATCTCTACTCGCCCCCAGCCGCCTGCCTCGCCGGCGACTTGCCGTCCCCGGACGGCATGACTCTAGGAGGAGACGCCGGACTAACAGGAGGCCAGGAGCCGCTCGCCCAACAGCGTCACCGCTGCCCGGGCGCGCCGCCGTGCCTACCTTCCCAGTCCGTTCAGGGCTCAGGCATGCAGCACCCACCAAGCCAACCCGATTTATCCTGAGATACGTCCTCAACACTCAGCAGCCACTCCTCATCACCCATTTTCTAATTGATTCATTACTCATTAGGCAGGACTGTCATTAGGGTTTGTTGTGTGCTCAGTGCTACCTACACTTAATGGTTCAGATGTATTTCGGTAATCTTTAGTACCTCTAAAGTTCACAGGGTTTTCAAAATTCCGGCCCTCGGAACAGAAACTAGTCATTTTGGATTGTTGGTCGTAGTAACATTGACCTAGATTACTACTGCAAGCCAGGTTTGTTGACAATTTTACTTGTCTTTCTTACTCATTCGATATAATATCCAATTATTCACGTCGATTAGTTGCAAACAATAAGTGCTAGACAAACTTCTTCATTCAGATTTTGGAGGTCTCTTACTGCAGTTACAATTCTGCATACTTGTCCTAATAAGCTCACAAGTAAATGATTGATTCACTACATCTATGCTTGCCTTGTCATATTTGTTGTCAATATTCTTTTAGGGTGGACCACCCTGTTTCTAAATACTGGAACCGTAGACCTGAGTGAATAGTATTTCTCTATGTGATATCTTCCATCATGTGTGGGTAATGAACACTGCATTGTATAGAAAGAAAGTGTCATTTCCAGCTTTTACATAGGTTTCGATCTTTTACATGGAATACAATCTGCCTACTTGCTTTGTGTCGCACTACCAACACTCCACCCTTGAAGCTAAACATTACGCCACTCATAATTGCTTAGTTTATTTGTTCAAATACGAATTTCATATGATTCTAATGTTCCTACTTCAGTTTTGAAATGTGTGCCTGCCTGTTATAGAGACATAAGGGGTTTGTATTTCTGTGTGTGGTCTGGTCAGCACGGTTGGGGAGGTGAACTTTGCATATGCAGGGGTTTATAGGGAGACACTCTCCGAGTTGAATCCGCAATGCATTCCATAGATAATCTGACTACTTTTTATGTTTTCATGAATCTCAGATTCTGAACAACATCATAATGATTATGAGCTTGCGCGCATGAAAAGAATAAAGCAGAACAATGCCATGGCTGTCAAACTTGGCATTAAGGGACTGAAATCAAGTCTGGATGCAATGCAATGCAAACGCTCTCCACCTACAGATTCATGCTCAGAATATGATCCTAACAGTGATTCTGAGCTAGAGGGAGACCTAAGTCAATGTAGCTCCCTAGTGGAGGAGTCAGAGGAAGATGCCCTATCTTATTCACCCATCAAGGTACTTGCTCTAACTTTCCAAGGTTACATTGCTCGCACATATCTTGCAACTGATGCTTTGCATTGCTTCTACTTTGTTGAACTGCCATTAGCTTAGTTTACACATCGTGTATGTGAATACGCCCTGCCTATCCATTTTCAGTACATATTCCATCTGTCATCATACCATATTTATCCATTCAAATGCTGTTCTTGTGTATCAGACGTTCAAAAGGAAGAGGGCGATTGCTGATCGTGGAGGAGCACAAGCAAAGTATTTGGAAAAGGTAGTGGCACCTGATAAATCAAATAGCCCATTAGGTGTAGTTGCAATATCACCTGACCCACAAAATACCCCAACTCTAGCAGACTCTAGCCCTACTACACTGGTCATTTCTGATGCCCCAACTCAGCAGACCCCAACTGCAGCAAACAGTATGATTATGCCAGTTGACATAGCACCAGCTGTACGACGCAAAACCCCCATTCCAGCAAAGAGTACACCAAATCCAGTTGCCAAATCCCTTTTCGAACCAGAGAGAGCCCCAATTGCAGCAAATAGGACCCCTGTTCCATTTCTTCCCAGTTTAGAAGATGAAGCTTATGTTGTTGTCAGGAACTTTGTGCGCATCTTTCCTTCATGGAAAGATTATACCGCAGACACAGAACAATTTCCAGTCTTCCTCCGCAACTTACGCGTAAGTAATGTACTAATGTTATTCATGGTCATTACTGCATATGTTTCTGCTGACAGAAGACACAAGATTTCATTCTTTTAAATAGGCGAGGAGCAAACTGGATTGTGATGACGAGCAAGAGTTGGTTGCGCTTTTCAAGCACTCGTTGATGAAGTATCGTTCCTACCTGAGGCAAGCGCACTTCGATGGCAAGCCTCTGAACGAAATTTCTGTAAAGTCTCCGGTGCTACATTTATCCGACGGTGACTGGAATAATCTTGTTACACATTGGTCTCGGCTGCAGCGTAAGGTACTGTCTATGATATCACATCACAATTTGAACTACATTTCTGCATTTGCCTTAATGTCTCACTTGTACGAAAACTGTTAGCAGAAGAACATTCGTTCTCAAGGGACCACAGAATCTCGCAACTATACTGCACACTGCATTGCTCTCGTGAGTACCTCTTGCCCTGTATGACCATACTTACTTTCATAGCTGTTTGATTATGTAGCATCACTGCACATGTTAGCCTCGTAATCGCCCATTTGGTGGACATTATAAGATCCGTATGGACTCTTACACAAATTTAGAATCAACCCAATGCTTTTGAAGAGGTTTAGCTCTGCAGTCCTCTTGTAAGGACTGAACGTGGTCTATCACTGTACTTACATTAACAGCTACTCCCTCCGTCCCATAATATAAGAACGTTTTGTACAGTACACCAGTGTTCAAAACACTCTTGTATTATGGGAAGAGGGATTGGTTCATTTTGTAGCATTCTGCATCTTATCTCCCTCGCCCACCATTTACTAAAAAAGATCAGATCTATATTTAATCTTACCAACAAGTAGAATACACAGACAATGCCAGTGCAGAAGTGTAGCCCATTGCTCTCGTCAGTACATTTTGTCCTGTAACGCTTGTACTTCCAGGGATTGGTAGTTGATAATGTAGCATCAATCTGCATCTTATCTTCATTATCCTCTATCCCTTCCAGTATTATCATATTTACTCTCTACAAAATATAGAGTACATGCAATGCTTATGAAGAAGATTCTGCGCTGAAATTCTTGAGTTATCCTTCACTTGACATGGAGAAGGGCATTATAAAGCCGGTGTTAACTATTAATGTAAGTCAGTCCTTCTAAAGCCTTTATCCTCAACTGCTGTTTAATTTGGTCATACTCCCTATCGTTTACTGCTGTTTAGTTTGTTGTTTCTACCAAAATGCATGTTCGTAAGAATCGTAAGTTCTAAGTTTTACTTGTAAAACCAAATTTCTTATTCATACCATGCACATTACTTAATACTCCCTATATGTATGCTTGGTTTTGTGGATCTATAATCCAGTGTGTGCTGAAGCAGCCCACGTTTGCACCTTGTCATCTCCTGTTTATCTTACTGATGTGGCTGATGATATGAACAACATGCCATGCACATTATCCAAAATAGATACAATGATTTTCTTTACCCTTCATCTATGCTTGTTATGTTGACATGGTAATCCAGTAGTGTGGTGAAGCTCCCCGCATTATGAACAATGCCAAATTATGCTATTGATATTTTGAACTTACTCTTTATTTTCTAATTTGAAATTGGATAGAATTGACAGAATAGTTATCATCTTTGTTTATACACGTGCAAAACCTGTCATCTCTCTGCTTTGTTTCAGGGTGATATGCCTGATGGCATGCACAAGTCTGCTGAAGGCTGTGAGACAAACCCAACATATATTGCAGCAAAGAAGGCAAAACATCTTGAAGATAGCGAGACAACCCCAAAGTCTTGTCTTGATGCAGTGTTCAAGTTACTTGAGACTAACAGTCAGACAAGCTCACAGAATTCGTTGTCTGAATCAGTTCGACTTCTTCAGTCCCAAGTTCTAGCAGAAAGGCATTCTGCAACTCAACTTCGACTTGAAGTCCTATCTCTAAGAAAGACTGCGGACAACACCAATGAGAACCTCATCGCTAAACAGCTACACCTGGAAGCTATGATCGACATGCTAGGCCGGTCTCACAGCCTTGCTCAGCAGCTTGCGCAGCAGTTCCCCCGCACGGCTAACCTTTCTTGAACTGCCTTGGAAGTGGTCTCAGTTCAGTATTATTTTGTTACGCTGCAATGGTGCCCAGTTTTTGTAATCTGCTTCTTCGTTGCGCTTTATGATCACTGGTGGCGAACTTCGATGCCCAGTGGATGTAAGATACCTTAAATCCTTTATTGTATAGTGTAGGTTTATTCTTAGTTACTATGCCGTAATTTCTTTATTGTGTAGAGTAGGTTTGTTCTTAATTCCTACTAGTTACTGGCATCATTCGCTATCTGAAAAAAATCAGATGTAGTCGACCAGGCCGAAACATTCGATAACGGGCTAGGTTTTTAGCGGGCCACAAATTGGCCGGCCTGCGTATTTCTTGGGCCCAAATGATTGGGGCCTTCACACATTGCGCCAGGCCCAAACATACACCGGCCTATATTTTAGTTGGGCCTTTTGTCGACCCAGCGCTTAGTTCGGCCCAGGTAGCGTTGGGCCATTAACAGGCTGAATATTGTACTGGATTGTTATGGCCGAGATGAAACCATGGGCCTTTAGCAGGCCAAAATGCATGTTGGGCCTGAATTTTCACTAGTCGTCGACGGGCCTTCAACAGGCCGAAATGTAGACCGGGCCGTTATGGACCCAGTTAGCTCATGGGCCGTTACCAGGCCGAAACATATCTCGGCCTTAGTTGGCCCACTGATATCATGGGCCTTTAAGAGGCCGAAAGCTTAGTACAGGCATCAACGGGCCGAATTAAGCGACATGCCTTTAACAGGCCCAAAGTCACATTGGGCTTAACTATTGCCACCTTTAGCACGGGCCGTTAGTGGGCCCGATGTCCCATCGGACCATATATGGCCCATGGGCAGCACGGGCCATTCCCAGGCCGAAAGTCACACCGGGCTGAAATGGGCCCATGTCTACATCAGGCCTCTAACAGGCCGAAAGTCACTGGGCTGTAGTTGGGCCCGAATATTCGGCGAACAATTAACGGGCCAGATCTGGCTTCGGGCCGCAAATGGGCCCAAATATTGGGCGAACAATTAACGGGCCAGATCTGGCTTCGGGTCGTAAATGGGCCCAAATATTGGGCGAACAATTAACGGGCCAGATCTAGTTTCGGGCTGTAAATGGGCCTTTATTAAGCAGGCCGTTATTGGGCTGACCCACTAGTACCTTATTAAGTTCTACGGGCCTTTGACTGGGCCAGCCTTTTTAACCTATATGGGCCTCTGTTGGGCCCAGCCACATGTCAACGTACCATAGGCATGTCTCCTCCAATGGACGGGCGACATCTGGCCCACTGACGAGCTGACAGGTGTTCCCTTCGGCCAATCAGAATTTTACACGTGGAAATTTCCCATTGGTCGGGGCTGTTAATGGGTTATCGGATCCAAAACCCGACCCGATAGCTTAACGACGTTCCGTTACGGTGGATGCCACGTGTCGGTCACCCTTGACGAAAGCACTTCTGTGACGCGCGATTTATCGTCATGGAAGTGGACACTTCCGTGATGATAATTTTGGTAATGTCATGGAACACTTCTATGACAGCACATGTATGACTATCTTGATTCTGTCATAAATTTGTCATGGATGTACATGCATGACAAAAAAACGTGACCTACGGTGACAAACACGTATCATCACGGAAGTGTATTTTTTGTAGTGATAATGACCGGGCCGTGGTGTGATGTCACTCTACAAAAGAGTTTTCAGCAGATTAGATTTGTGGAATACTGTTCTCTCTACGGTGGTATGTGGGATTTATTTCGCAGAGCCGGACACGACTTTCATGTTCAAAATCTTCTATGGAGTATTCGGGGGCGGAACCCGCCTTGCAATGCCGAAGACAATCTGCGCGCCGGACTCATCGTCATTGAAGCCTGGTTCAGGGGCTGCTAAGGGAGTCCTGGATTAGGGGGTATCCGGACTGCTGGACTATGTACTTTGGCCGGACAGTTGGACTGTGAAGATACAAGATGGAAGACTTCGTCCCATGTCCGGATGGGACTCTCCTTTGCATGTAAGGCAAGCTTGGCGATTCGGATATGTAGATCTCCTTCTCTGTAACCGACTTTGTGTAACCCTAGCCCCCTCCGGTGTCTATATAAACTGGAGGGTTTAGTCCGTAGGACAGGACAATCATAATCATAGGCTAGCTTCTAGGGTTTAGCCTCTATGATCTCATGGTAGATCAACTCTTGTAATACTCATATCATCAAGATCAATCAAGTAGGAAGTAGGATATTACCTCCATCGAGAGGGCCCGAACCTGGGTAAACATCGTGTCCCCTGCCTCCTATTACCATTAGCCTTAGATGCACAGTTCGGGACCCCCTACCCGAGATCCGCTGGTTTTGACACCGACAATGAGCATTACCAAGAGGGCCCAGAGATACCTCTCCGTAACACGGAGTGACAAATCCTAATCTCGATCTATGACAACCCAACAAACACCTTCGGAGACACCTGTAGAGCACCTTTATAATCACCCTTTTATGTTGTGACGTTTGGTAGCACACAAAGTGTTCCTCCGGTATTCGGGAGTTGCATAATCTCATAGTCTGAGGAACTTGTATAAGTCATGAAGAAAGCAGTGGCAATGAAACTATAACGATCATAATGCTAAGCTAACGGATGGGTCATGTCCATCACATCATTATCCTAATGATGTGATCACGTTCATTAAATGACAACACATGTCAATGGTTAGGAAACATAACCATCTTTGATTAACGAGCTAGTCAAGTAGAGGCATACTAGGGACAATATGTTTTGTCTATGTATTCACACATGTACTAAGTTTTCGGCTAATACAATTCTAGCATGAATAATAAACATTTATCATGAATTAAGGAAATAAATAATAACTTTATTATTGCCTCTAGGGCATATTTCCTTCACTCCGTTTTTTGTTTTTAGTAAAGGCTCAATTTGCTCGTATACGATTCTCTAAAAAAAATAAGAACAAGCGACAACATGTTGCATTTTCATTAAGCAGAAGAGAGAGTTGATTACAAGTTGTCAGGATCAACAAGAACAAGCAATGGTCGAGAGAGCGCATAATCTTGCCCGATAACAATTTCAGTACTAGGGATGAATTGTGGCTCAAAGCTAGACACAGATCCCCAAAGTGATGTGCCGCATTTTTGACACCGTGGCTATACTGATGCGCTGGAGGATCTGGAAGGAACGTGATGCTGGGAATTTCTGATCAAGTGGCCATCAGTGCCAACAGGGTTTTGGACCTAGTCAGAGTGGAAATCGAAACCTTGAGAGGCAGCCGGTTGCATCTCAGATTGTGCCTCTTGAAACACATGTGCTATCGATGTAGTTCTCTAGTTTTCTATTGCCTGACTTTAGGCGATGGGCCTGGCTAGCGGCTCCTAGTCCTAGTTTGCGTAGACTGCTTATCCATTTGTAAAACTTCTCCGTTCTATCTAATGAAAGATCAACCAATGGCCCTTCGAAGACCATGCTCTTGTTCCAAACACAACACATACAAAGGTAGGCCCAACCCGCCAACACACACTAGTGCTATTCCTCCCTAGAGCATGTCTGATACTCTTGCGCCTTCTTCTAAAGTTTCAGCGCTTCGACCGCCAACGTGACCACCTTTTTTTGCGAGAACGTGACCGCCCTCTGCATAGACGAAACCTTTCCATCAATGACCCTAGCTCCAACCATAGTTTATGTAAACCCACGATCATGATTATTGCAAGTCGGAGGAGTTGACCCGAGCTCTTGGACCATCCATTGAGCACCACCAGTCCTTCACCTTATCATTCACGGTTAAAAATGTAACCCTTTGAATTCCAAAGCCGCGCAAAAATAGGAACCAAAAATTCTTAGTGTAGATGCATTGTACCATAATATGCTCAAGGATTTGGGCGCCTGATCACACAAGGAGGAACAAGACAGGTGTTGCATTCCCCCTTCTCACAAGGCGGTCCTATGTTCAACATCGGTCATGCATGGTTTTTCCATAGGAGCCTAGTATAATCTGTGTGCTCACTGTTGAAGAAAAAGGCATCATATGCTGAATGGCCAATAGATATCATTTGCAATCAATCTTCAAGTGAACAAATCTTCTTTATTTTTGAGGGGAGGCACTTGTTGAACTACATGCTAGAGATCCATGTATTCGATGATCGCTTGCAGTGACAAGGACCCACAGATGTCATCAATCCACTGATTATCGACCAAAGTTGCTGCCACCATTCTCCTCTTTCCTCCTTTAACCTTGATGAGCTGGTATAGGCTTGGGTCAATCTCAAAAGTGTTGTGCCCGTTGATACATAGATCATGCTAGAAGTGTTAGTAAATGTAGTACAAAACAAAAAAAATCTCCCTACATCTTCATAGTGATCCAACACATTTATCTGAATAGTTAAGTTTGACTTTCGTGCCATGTGGACCTGACGAGCGGGCCATCCACTTCATAAACCGGATTAAAACAATAACAGTTCAGCAATTAGTGTTTTTTGAAATAGCGAACCAAAATAGTGGTAACATTTTGGGAAATTTAAAGAAGTGGTAGTTCTTGTAACCCTAGCCCATAATGTGGTAGTTTTTTTGTTATTTACTCGAAGATGCATACAAGGTTAGATTGGGTTGTTACCAACTTTGAGTTGCAACGGAAGAAGAGTTGGTGTAGACCGTTCTTGAAGTCCCTCGAACCTCTCACGATGATCACTCGAACAAAAGACCGAAAACACGACCTCTCTACGGATTGCACGCCTACGAGCTTCATGATCCTATAGAGCTTCATTGTCCAGAGCTTAGCATCACCAGAGCATTAGAGGAGGGAGGAAGAGGACCGCATAGGGCTTCTCTATTATGAGGATTGGAGAGATTCAATCTAGATAAAAATAATTAGACAAACTAGAGAGGAGGGGGGGGGGGTCGGAACAAGGACTTGATGTGTTCTCTAGGGGTGCCCCCTCTCTCATATATAAAGGTGTGGGAGAGGGGGCAAGCGGACTTGGGGAGGAGGTCTCCCTCCCTTGATAAGCCAACCTCTACCACACCTTTATGAGTTTTCCTCTGAATCACATATTCAAGAACCAAGTAGTTATAACATAGAATATAAACTCTTAATTATAAACATGAAAATAAATAATACAATTATTATTGCCTCTAGGGCATGTTCCATATCTAAATGGCTAGCCCCCACTAACTACTTCTCTCAACATGCAAGCATGCCACATCATCGCACAACATGCATGCATGAAAAAAGACCCACCTCCACTACCATATGTCTCAACATGCAAGCATGCCACTTCATCATGAAACATGCATGAAAAATACACTCATCTCAACATGTAAACATACATGAGAATTTTCAGTCTATTATGTTATTTATATTTAATAAACCTTTTTTACAGCTATATAGTACTCAAACATAATAAATTATTATTATTTCTAATTTTAGCTTTTTATATTATTACTTTAAATATTCATGTTTCATACAAGAAATCACATTGAAATATGTTGCCAAATATTCCCGCAAAAAACATGCGGGGTATCATTTAGTAAGCTCGCCCAATTTCCTTTTCCAACCAAGCACTTGGTAGACGCAAGAAATAATTGTGTGTCCTCATCCAAGATAGCATGCGAGAGGCCAGACCACGCCTTCACATTCCCTCTCACATAACCAACACATTTGCAATGTGTTGTTGAGAAAATCTAGCCGATGAACACCTAATCCTCCTAGTTTAGTGGGTTTACAAATATTTTCCCAAACCACGATGAGTGCCCTACTTTCACCTCTTCCGAGCCTCTATGAAGAAGTTGCGGTAAATCTTTGTGATAGCTCTGAAAACCAACAATGGGAGATGCATTGACAGCATGTGATAAATTGCCAACGCTATGAGAACAGTCTTTACACACGTCAGCCTGCTGGTTTGGTACAAAAGCAATGACTCATATGTAATTCAATCTTCTCTTTTTTATACTATACAATTCAAACATTTTCTGAAAGTTGTACCGATTGATTTGGTCTTAGCTGCATTTGGCATTGCGGGCGTATGGCAATAGTGAATTGAGCATAACTTAGATGGTTAGATTTTTATGGTGAAATCAACTTACTCATATTCAAGTAATAGATTTGACATGGATGCTCACATTTTTCTTGATTTATTTTAGGTTCTTTGATGCGAGACGATTCCTGTCGATTGCAAGGTGTTTGTGATGGCTCGGCCAGTCTCAAATTTGTAGGCTAAACCTCTCGCGGGTGCTCATAGAGATACGGTGTACATGTGTGTATGCAAGTATTTTGCATTTGTATTGTGTTTCTTAAGAAAATCAAAACTTGATCATATCCTCAAACATTAGGAAATGTTGATTTTACTCTTCTGTTGGTGAATGAGAACCTGTAAATTCACCCCCACCAATCCTTCCAATTTTGTCAAAGGTTTGTGGATGGTGGCGATCAAATAAGGTCTCTTGGGCTCCACCTCCCTTTTATCGTGTTCTTGGCGGTAGCAAGGGGTCCGTGAGAGTTGCTTAGTGGCAGGTCAATGTCGTGAGATGGTGGTTTGTCCCCTTGTGGTCGGTCGGTGTTCCCTCACCCACCAACGACGGCAATGTTTTTTATCTTGGTTGTTCCTACGACCGCCTTCTTGGGGAGTGGGGTAGGAGAGGTTTGGGCTGAGGGGGAGGAGGTTCCGGGTTCTGGCCGGCAACATGTGTCTGGTCATCAGCATGGATCGAGGCATTGCCTCTGTCAATGTGCTTTATCCCGTCAAATCCTTTTGTACGTGGTGAGAGTATACTCTAGTGATTACAACAAGGTTCTGTCTAAAGATCTACTCGGGAGACTCGATGGCTGCTCTGGTCCCCTGCATCCTCCCTCTAGGCATGGTGATGACGACGATGTGAGGGACAACGGATTGTTCTCTATAGTTTCGGTCCAAAGGATGTGTTAAGCCTTACTACGTTTTTCAAGAACATCTTTTAAAGCTGGGACGGCGTCGCACGTCTGATGTTATCAATGAATAGTGCATTCTTCATATATTTGTGTTAATAACCCTCAGCCTTCTTGGACATGGAGTTTCTTAGCTCGAGTTTAGGTGAGCTCGATGAATAGTAAATTCGTAAAATAAGAAAAGAATAAAAAAAATCTGAATTTTTGGGTGAATAGACATTGATGTGTGTTTCACATGCTTGCAAATTTTCGTGATGGAATCACATTCATGGAGGTCTAAAAGAAAATCAATGCTTAAAAAAGATAAATTTTGAAAGCATTTTGGAGCATTACTTTTCACACATCTTCATGAATGTGATTTCATCATGAAAATTTGCAAACATGTGAAACACACATCAACGTTTGTTGTTTTTTTTTCAATTTATTTTCTTTTTTTAGATATAACCAGCAATATGTGGGATGTCATCTAGTTCATGGAAAAATAGTGCATAGATATAACCAGTGGCAGCTCGCAAAACGGACGAGTCATAGAAGCTTTCACAAGAAGCTACTTCATGCTCAAGCATGCTTGTGACTTTTCCGTTCGACATATTTATCTACTACTCTTCTAAGGATGCACAGTATCTCGGTACAGTTGGCTCCGTGCGTCGGCGATCCAGAATGTTTCGGAGTGACTTGGGACAGCAGAGCAACCAACTAAATAAACAAGAGCGCCTCCAACCGCACGCTATCATTCTTGCTTACAACCGAAGACTCTACCCTCACGTATCTTGAAAAATGTGTCCGCCGGTGAGAGCGGCAACCAAACTATAATCTTGAGTTTTTCTTGTTGAACATATGGTTTTGCATGTATATTTTGCATATCCTGGCCCACCTTCTAGTCTTTGTATAGTAGAGGCTAGGGCCCACATTGTACACCATATATACGTGCATATGCACCCGATCAATACCATCGTGAGTTGCACTACCAAAACCCTCTTCTACATGGTATCATACCTCTCATCCTACCCTTACCCTAAGCCGCCGCCGCCGCTTCTCCCCGCTGCCACATCACGTCGCGGCCGCGTCCCTCCCAACCGACGCCGTCGCCGCCTAGTGTCGCGCCACCGCCCACCTCTTGCTTCCGCCCCCTACTGCTTCCGCCCCTACCCACTTTCCTCCTAGCCGCGCCGCACCTCCCCTGTCGTGTCGCCCAGCCCAGGATGCACAAAAATGGTACCATTGCCTGCTTGCCACTCCCCGATGTTTGGATTGGCTGTTTGAGCTATCCATTCAAACGTGCCCTTGCAGCGGTTGATCGGACAAAGGACAAGGTGGTTCGCTTAGAGCATCTACAGCCGGTCATCCCAAACCGTTCCTAAACGCCCGAGCAGACGGCCCCGTCATTGAGTTTCGTGAAAGACCGATCCAGTCGGGCACCTTAAACCGTCCTCAAATGTTCGGACTGTCAGGCACCTCTCATATCCAGTCCAAATATGGGATGGTTCGGGCGCGTCCGTCACGTCGGTTTGGTCCAGCCTGGCCTACGCATGCCCCACAGATATCCCCATCCAAAAAACCCTAGACCGCAAGCAATCTGAACCTCACCTCAGTCCGCTCTTCGTCCACTCCTCTTCTGATCCCCTCCGAGCCCATTCGATGGCCGGCGGCCACAACAACGCTGCCTCCGGTGGGGAATCCGGCTCCGATGATAATGTGGAGGTCACCCTCTGCATCGCGTTGAGGCGTTCACAGCTCAACCAACACGGATCCGGCAGCGGCGGATCTACTTCGACAGCGCCCCTCGCCCATCGACGCGGCACCGACGATGTCACCGGCCTGTCCCGGCCGCAGACAGCTCCCGCCACTCCGCTCCGTTCCTTCAGGTGTGCCGCCCACCACTACCCTCTGCTTCGGAAGTGGTACCCAACCACCACTGGGTCCTCGTGCCAGTGTCGGGGTCAACACACACGAGGACGCGAGTCTGAGGCACGAGCAGCAGCGGGCGAGGGAGAGGGCAGCAATGAGGGAGGCACTGTTAGTGCGTCGTTCCGTACCGAGTGCGTCGTCGATCCCGATGTCGCGCTCCTTGTGTCGGTCCTCTGCCGCTCTCTCACGCGGTCGACAAAAGGTGCACCTCCGACTCTGACTTGATGGACGGCTCCACCTCCAGCTCAGACGACGGCACACCTCTGCACGCCGACACCTATATGGAGGAGGGGCACAGCCACGTCGGCGGTTGGAAGGGGAAGGGGCCGGTGAGGAAATGGTGATTTCCTCCGCTCTTCCCCGTTTTATTTATGTTTTATCCATGTTCTGACTATTTGTCGTATGAACTTGCACTGTCCGCCGATGAACCTTTGATGAACTATGTGCTTTTGTCCGGCCATGCAATTTTAATCTGGCTACTTGATCGTGTTTATAGTTTATACATAGCGTTGCATCGGTTGTATGAGTTTAAGGTTTCAAATATGAGGGATGTGGGTGAAGCGAACATAACTGTTCGATTAGTGCCCGCGGACGCGTCCGGACGTCTGTGCGGGCATTTGTGTGGTCGGATTTATCAAGTCCGAGTGTAGATGCTCTTAGGAATGGGTTTGCTAAGGGCGTGTGCATTGTCACTCTCCTGTATTTGGATTGGAAAATGTTCAAAATCAGCCGTCTGATTACAGCGGGGCGTAAGCCTCCTCTAACGCGCGACACGCGTCCCGGTGGAGCCTTTCACATCGCTTTCTTCACCCTCGTCCTTATCCCCACAGGAGCACCTTAGCCACACAAACTGGGTCGTTGGCCCAACTCTTCCCGTACCTCTGAGATCCAGCGGTCCCTCAGGCCGATGCTCCTCTGCTGCCCCTTGGCCCATCTCTCTTCTCAATCAGCGCAGTACCCGTGTGGTGCAGTGGCCAGCCAGGAGATGACGACCACTGTGTTAGAATAAATCCGAGGCGCATCGTCAATCTACCGAGGACCAAGCAATCACACAAACACGACATCAAAATTTGTTAACGAGGTTCACCGATATGACTACATTTCCGGTGCAATGACTACGGGCGCTCCTTCCCAAGACACCGCTACAATATCGCACTCCGGCCGCCCGGGCGCCGGCACACGCCGCCGGCTCCCCCGCGTGCCCGTGCTATTATGTTGGCATAGGTTACATCGTGTGTCTACCCCCGGTATATATGAGAGCCCAGAATATAAGTGTCCTATTAGGACACAACTCCTACCCTGTCTACACACAGTCCAAAACCAAGTCCAACTGTAACCTAACTTGTACAATAATATTCGACACAATTCTAACAAACTCCACCTTGGCGAATATTCTCCACCACCTTGGATTCATCCATGCGTCGAACTTCCATGTACATTGGACTTGAGATACGCCGTGAGTACCGCTGCTACTCCCAGACTCCATGCGACTCCACCTGCAACTGTAGTCCCTTCTTATCTTCTTCACAGTCAATACTTGAGCAAAATTAAGTTTCCCATTACTCTACTTTGTACTCCCAACTTTCGAAGAATCCGTTCAATGCCATCACACACCGACCACTGTCTGCGTGAAATTGAACAATTCACATATTGGACGTCACATATAAGAGTTACCTGAACTCAACTTCACCGCTGTTTCATGACCGTCTATCTGAAACTTGAAGAAAATTCACCGTCGCCCTGTGTCATCCTGAGTCAAATTCACAGTTGTCTCACCCTTTTTTCCGGATAGTCTCTGACATGTCCCATAGCTATAGCACTCCGCCTCCTTCTGTACATGTCATCCGCACTTTGCCATGTGCACTGAACACCACAGAATATACGGCCATATACTTTCCCAGCTTTTGACAATTTCAGACTTTCCGCCACTTTCTCAGATTCTCCATGGTCAACTCATGTCCATCTTCCGGCACCGATAGACCCAGTCACCAACTTGAATCTGGTACTCGTCAACACTACTTCAGCACCCCCTGCACAATTTGTGTGACCACACGTCTGACCGCTAGTGCCTTGGCCCGTCGTTGTGCCCCGTGCTTACCGCACGCCTCACCGCTATCACCGCGCCGAGCCTCTGCTATCCTGGTCGAGTCTCTAGGGCTGCAGACCCACACCACTCAAACCCCTACTACAGAGAACCATCGATCATTACCGACCGATGCCGAGTATCATGTCTCCATCAAACCATTGGTACCCAGTCCGACCCACGTGTCTCTCGCTATCCCGCTGAAATAGGCTTTGACTCTCCATGCATTTACGCCGTAGCCCCTTCATCAGCACAGAGTGTAGTCATCCATCAGACTCCAACTCCACCTTCAACATGACTCCATGGTGGTTGTACTTGCCACCCTCCCGCGCCCTGTTGACTTCAAGCTCTCATGTGTACCGTCTTGAATCAACCCTGCGCAATAGTCTGTCGAAGCCGCACAAGCCCTCAAGCCTGCACCACGTGTTTCCATGCCCCAGAAGTCGGCCACCATCAGCATCACGCTCCTATGTCGTCGTCGCTGAAATCACCACCATCTTCTGCTTTGATCGACATTCCCGTCAATCCGTCAGACAGTTCAGTCGGACCCAGCCGAAATAACCCGACTGCAACCATGCTACACCCTGCGTCGTGTCCGCCCGCACTCCGTGCCTTGCTTGACGCCCTGTGTATGCATGATCTCGCATGACGCGCTCCAGGCTCCCAAATCATCTTACGCGAAAATCCTACATCACATGATCATCGGCTTCCATGTAAACAGGCTTGCTTCTGCAACGTATTCAAGCACCTGTACTGTACTAATCCAACCAAGAAAACTAGAATCTCCTTTGGTCTCACGTGCTGCTCCACCTTTTGCACAACCATCAATGCTTCTAGATAGATTGCCTTAAGCCAAACGCCTCTTTCAGTGTACCAGCCGCCTTGTGATTCTTGTTCGCTAGATTGATCTGCTTCTTGCCTCTACGCACATGCCCTTTTTTCATCAAACAAACCTCATGCCTTCACACCTCTGCAACCTCCTGTAGCATCCATGACTTCGTACGCACCAAATCAACCCAGCCTCGCACAACCATACTGTTGCACGGCTCCTGCGTGTTGTGCGCCTTAAGCTGGCCAGCCCAACTTCTACCTGGGCCAGTGCCCCGCCTAGCTTCCGCGCGGCCTGCCACGCTACGCCGGCCTCTCGAGCTGAGTGCTTGCGTCTGGCCTGGCTCGTTTTGGATTCGATCGAAAACACTACGATCCGCCGCCGTTGTACGCTAGGTCGTCCGCTGCACGTGCACGCGCCGCTGCTGCTTTGCTCCAATTGCTCGCTTGACACCATGATCCGATCCTGTCGTACGACCGCTGCTGCCTTCCGGTTGCTGCTTCCCGAGTTCAGATGTATCCCGATCCCCTCTCGCCTGCATACGCCGCGTCGCCGACTTCTCATGCAAACACCGTTGATCAAAACATCAGCACTTCTTCCTCTAGATCAAAGAACCGCAACCTATTCGAACCTTACTCTAATACCACTTGTTAGAATAAATCCAAGGCGCACCGTCAATCTACCGAGGACCAAGCAATCACACAAGCACGACACCGAGATTTGTTAACGAGGTTCACCGATATGGCTACACCCCGGGGCAATGACTACGGACGCTCCACCCCATGACACCGCTACAATACCGCACTCCGGCTGCCCGGGCGCCAGCACACGCCGCCGGCTCCCCCGCGTGCTCGTGCTATTATGTTGGTATAGGTTACATCGTGTGTCTACCCTCGCTATATACGAGAGCCCTGGATACAAGTGTTCTATTAGGACACAACTCCTACCCTGTCTACACACAGTCCAAAACCAAGTCCAACTACAACCTAACTTGTACAATAATATTCGACACAATTCTAACACACTGCAAGCCCGCCCGTAGATGCTAGTGCATGGGGGATCACCGGTGCTGCAATGGGGCGTCGCGCGGCGGTGCTACAATGGGCGGAGAGTCTCCCTGTGGTGCTACAGTGGAGCTTCAATGGCGGCTGCCGGTGCTGCCATGCAGCTCTCGGTGCTGTGGAGCTTCATCAGCGGCTGTCGGTGCTACCATGCAAGCGGTCGGTGCTGCAATGGAGCTTCACCGGCGACTGTCGGTGCTGTGATGTGATGCTTGCCGGCGACCCGGAGCTGCGACGCAGCGCTCAGTGCTGCAATGGAGCGTGCTTGCCGGCGGCATCGGGTGCTCCGATGGAGCGCTGCCGTGCCGTGGTTGGCACTGCAGTGAAAACGTTGCCGTTGGCCATCGGTGGAGGATTATTGTGCTGCCGGCGAGGGGGGAGACGTGTGGCTCCTGCTGCGGGCCTGGGGACGCTGCTTCCCATGGTGAGGCACTTCGTCTACTGTGGTGCGGCTGCGATGAGAGGAGGGCGACCCTCGTTTTGTGTGCTTCTGACGAGATTGTGGGGAAGATAATGAAGCAAGTGAAAGCCGAATCTAAGCAAAATGGACTAAGATGCAGGACATGCTGGAGCAGGTCAGGCTAAAGATGCAAGAGCTGCAGTCTTCCAGGGATACATGAAAGCGCCGTGCAATTGCTTCTGACATCAGTCTTGGTTCGTTGAATTCTGCGGTTAGTGGCCTCTACTTATGCTTGCATCATCAGTGCCTAGAAATGCTTCTTGGGTTCACAGGTCTGTTGTGTTTTGTTTGATATCGTGTCAAAAGTGCACCCAATTTTGGAATTCAGATTAAGAAGTATTGGCTGAAAAGAAAGAGTACTCACTTCAAGTAGGGGTTCTGTTCTTGCAACCTCGATTTCTTACTCTAGAGTTATTACTTCTCTCTGAAAGCAAAATAGTTTCCAATCTAGTTTCAGACTGAATTTCTTTTATAAAAGTTCTAAAATGAGTTGAACACACCCTTCACATCTACACATTTCAGATATTCAAATTATAGCCACTGATGTTGGTATCTAAAGAAAATTCTTGTTAAAATACTAGATGATGGGTGGAAACAATCGTGCACAGGCATCGGAACATCAATGAAGCGCCGCGGGGGTTGTCAAAGCTCCGACGACGATTGCAATGATGTGCCGCCAGAAGCTGCTGCCATGGGAGGTATTGCAAGGTGCTGCGACCTGCTTATCTCGCCGGCGGCGGAAACTGACAACACAACACGCGTGGTGCTGCGGGCGCGGGGCGGAGCTTCAATGCATCACCGGTTTTGGTATGGAGCATTGCCGAGGTTGCTATGGAGCATCCTGGAGAATCGTCGGTGTTGCTATGTAGCATCCTCGGGCCGCCGGAGCATCATCGGTGCTGCATTGGAGCATCCCCGGTGTTGCTATGTAGCATCCTTGGGCCGCTGGAGCATCATTGGTGCTGCATTGGAGCATCGCATAGCATTGCCGGTGTTGGTATGTAGCATCCTCGGGCCGCCGGAGCATCATCGGTGTTGAAATGGAGCATCTCGGAGCGTTGCCGGTGTTGTGACGGAGCATCGCCGGTGTTGGTATTGTTGGAAATATGCCCTAGAGGTAATAATAAAATGGTTATTATTATATTTCCTTGTTCATGATAATTGTGTGTTGTTCATGCTATAATTGTATTAACCGGAAACCGTAATACATGTGTGAATACATAGACTGTAATATGTCCCTAGTAAGCCTCTAATTGACTAGCTCGTTGATCAATAGATGGTTGTGGTTTCCTGACCATGGACATTGGATGTCGTTGATAACAGGATCACATCATTAGGAGAATGATGTGATGGACAACACCCAATCCTAAGCATAGCACAAGATCGTGTAGTTCGTTTGCTAAGAGCTTTTTTAATGTCAAGTATCATTTCCTTAGATCATGAGATTGTGCAACTCCCGGATACCGTAGGAATGCTTTGGGTGTACCAAATGTCATAACGTAACTGGGTGGCTATAAAGGTGCACTACAGGTATCTCCGAAAGTGTCTGTTGGGTTGGCACGAATCGAGACTAGGATTTGTCACTCCGTATGATGGAGAGGTATCTCTGGGCCCACTCGGTAATGCATCATCATAATGATCTCAATGTGACTAAGGAGTTAGTCATGGGATCATGCATTATGGAATGAGTAAAGAGACTTGCCGGTAACGAGATTGAACGAGGTATGGGGATACCGACGATCGAATCTCGGGCAAGTAACATACCGGTGGATAAAGGGAATTGTATACGGGATTGATTGAATCCCCGACATCGTGGTTCATCCGATGAGATCATCGTGGAACATGTGGGAGCCAACATGGGTATCCAGATCCCTCTTTTGATTATTGGCCGGAGAGATGTTTCGGTCATGTCTGCATGGTTCCCAAACCTGTAGGGTCTACACACTTAAGGTTCGGTGACACTACAGTTGTTATGGGAAATTGTATGTGGTTGCTGAAGGTTGTTCGGAGTCCTGGATGAGATCCCGGACGTCACGAGGAGTTCCAGAATGGTCCAGAGGAAATGATTTATATATGGGAAGTCTAGTTTCAGTCACCGGAATGGTTTCGGGGGTTATCGGCATTGTACCGGGACCACCAAAATGTGTCTAGGGGTCCACTGGGTGGGGCCACCTGCCACGGGGGACTTAATGGGCTGAACAAGGGTGGGAACCAACCCCCTAGTGGGCTGGTGCGCCCCAAGGGCCCAAGGCGCCTAGGGTTGGAAACCTGATACGTCTCCAATGTATCTATAATTTTTGATTGTTCCATGCTATTATAGTATCCATCTAGGATGTTTTATATGCATTTATATGCTATTTTATATGATTTTTGGGACTAACCTATTAATCTAGAGCCTAGTGCGAGTTTCTGGTTTTTCCTTGTTTTTGAGTTTTACAGAAAAGGAATACCAAACGGAGTCCACTTGACGTGCCAATTTTTGATGATTTTTACCAAAAGAAGCCCCAGAGTAAAAGAGTTGGTCCACAAGAGTCCCGGGCTGCCCACGAGGGTGGGGGACGGGCCCACCCCCTGGGCGCGCCCCCTATCTCATGGACGCCTCGGAGACCCCCCTGATGTGTGACCTACGCCAAAAATTCCTATAAATACAGAAACCTCCAGAAAATAACCTAGATCGGGAGTTCTGCCGCCACAAGCCTCCGTAGCCACCAAAAACCAATCGGGACCCTGTTCCGGCACCCTGCCGTAGGGGGGAATCATCACCGATGGCCATCTTCATCATCCCGACGCTCTCCATGACAAGGAGGGAGTAGTTCACCCTCGGGGCTGAGGGTATGTACCAGTAGCTATGTGTTTGATCTCTCTCTCTCATGTTCTTGATTTGGCACGATCTTGTTGTATCGCGAGCTTTGCTATTATAGTTTGATCTTATGATGTTTCTCCCCCTCTACTCTTTTGTAATGGATTGAGTTTTCCCTTTGAAGTTATCTTATCGGATTGAGTCTTTAAGGATTTCAGAACACTTGATGTATGTCTTGCATGTGCTTATCTGTGGTGACAATGGGATATTCAAGTGATCCACTTGATGTATGTTTTGATGATCAACTTGCGGGTTCAGTGACCTTGTGAACTTATGCATAGGGGTTGGCACACGTTTTCGTCTTGACTCTCCGGTAGAAACTTTGGGGCACCCTTTGAAGTTCTTTGTGTTGGTTGAATAGATGAATCTGAGATTGTGTGATGCATATCATATAATCATACCCACGGATACTTGAGGTGACATTGGAGTATCTAGGTGACATTAGGGTTTTGGTTGATTTGTGTCTTAAGGTGTTATTTTACTACGAACTCTAGGGATGTTTGTGCCACTTATAGGAACCTAATGGATTGATCAAAAAGAATACCTTTGAGGTGGTTTCATACCCTACAATAATCTATTCGTTTGTTCTTCGCTATTAGTGACTTTGGAGTGACTCTTTGTTGCATGTTGAGGGATAGTTATATGATCTAGTTATGTTATTATTGTTGGGAGAACTTGCACTAGTGAAAGTATGAAACTTAGGCCTTGTTTCAAAGCATTACAATACCATTTTTTCTCACTTTTATCATTAGTTACCTTGCTGTTTTTATATTTTTTCAGATTACAAAAACCTATATCTACCATCCACATTGCACTTGTATCACCATCTCTTCGCCGAACTAGTGCACCTATACAATTTACCATTGTATTGGGTGTGTTGGGGACACAAGAGACTCTTTGTTATTTGGTTGCAGGGTTATTTGAGAGAGACCATCTTCATCCTACGCCTCCCACGGATTGATAAACCTTAGGTCATCCACTTGAGGGAAATTTTCTACTGTCCTACAAAGATCTGCACTTGGAGGCCCAACAACGTCTACAAGGAGAAGGTTGCCTAGTAGACATCAAGCTCTTTTCTTGCGCCGTTGCCGGGAGGTGAGTGTTTGAAGGTATATCTTTAGATCTTGCAATCGAATCTTTTAGTTTCTTGTTTTATCACTAGTTTGGTCTATTAATGAGGTGAATGCTTCATCTTTTTAATGTCTTTCATGAAAATAAGGATTCCGATAATTGTGCCAAAATGCTAGAAGAAGAATGCATTAAAATCTTTGGCACTAAATGTTTGAATGATGAGCATGATTGCAACGTTGTTAGTATGAACTCTTTGAATATCCATAGTACTAATGATGATTGCACTAGTCATGATGAAAATGTCTCTTATAAGCATGTCAACTTTTGTGGAGTGCATAGAGTTTGCAAGTACACACCAAATAGGGAAGATAGATATTGCAAGAGGCATAAGTATTTAGAAACTAAATGATTACAAGAAAGGCTAGATGTTTGTGCTGAAATTTTAAAGTTTCTTTGCCATCCTTGTGAACTTGGCAATGAACGTGATCATTTAAATCTCCAATGCAAATTGTTTCATGATTGAATCATGTCCAAAAATTGTGATGACTTGATTTCCCTTGCACATCATAATGAAATTAGTTTGCTTGTGGGTTATGAAGAAATCAAATGTATTACTAAGGATATTGCAGAATTTGTCCTTGATAAAGTTCTTGATTTTGATCTAGAGGAAATTTATATATATTATGCGGTGAATTGCATTAAAAATCCATATATTGCCAATTACAGACAAGAAAACAAATAGAAGATGAAGAGAACACTAATGAAAGGGAAGAGACTTCACAATATCTTCCTATTATTTCTTATGATGAATTAGGTAACGAGGAGGAGCCTTCTATTCAACCAATCTCATTAATCAGGAGCTCCAAAAAGAGAATTAAACCCACACACAATGTGAAGAATAAAAAGAAAAGACGGAGAAGCAAAGGTAAAAAGGTATCCCTCCCAAATGATGTTGTTCCTATTGCTCATTGTGATGATGATAATTGCTATATTATTGGTGCTATCCATACTATTAATTATGAGAGTGATTATGCTTATGATATGAAAAGGCCCAAGCTTGGGGATGCTATGTTTGAGAATGACATGTTTGAGAATTTATTTTCTGCAATTAATGTATGTACCAAGCTTGGGGATGCTATGCTTATTGAAGATGATATTTTTAACCTCCCAAGTTTGGATATGCAAATTTATTATGATGATAGCATGCCTCCTATTTATGATGATTATATTGATGAAAGTGGGTTTGGAAGAGTGTCAACTTTAGGAAGTAATGATCCCCCTATTTTGGAGGGTGTTGAATATTATTCTGATAATTATGGAAGTGGATTTGGAGAGGTCTTGACTTTATTTAGTAATGATTCCACTATCTTGGAAGAGGTTTCAATTGATTATGACGAGAACAAAGTTGCTACTTATGATGATTATTGTGATGATACTTATTCTATAAAAAGTAGTGATGATTATATTTATAAAACTTGTCATGATTATGATTACCCTTTTTCTGAACATTACTCTTTTAATGTGGAAACAATTTATAGTATTCGAGTTTCTTATGATACTCCCACTATCCCGAATAAGAAGAATTTCGCTTATGTGGAGCGTAATAAAATTTATATGCTTGGGGATCATGAAAAAAGTTCTTTATGTGATGGTTATATTGTTGAATTCATTCAGGATGCTACTGAAAATTATTATGAGGGAGGAATATATGCTTGTAGGAGTTGCAATAATATCAAGTTTCCTCTCTATGTGTTGAAAATCTTGAAGTTATGCTTGTTTTGCTTTCCTATGCTAGTTGATTCTTGTTCCCATAAGTTGTTTGCTCACAAAATGCCTATGCATAGGAAGTGGGTTAGACTTAAATGTTCTAGTCATATTCTTCAAGATGTTCCCGTTATGTTTCAATTCTTATCTTTTATGTGAGCATCATTGTCATCATCATGCCTAGCTAAAAAGGCATTAAAGAAAAGCACTTGTTGGGAGACAACCCCATATTTATCCTTACTGTTTTTGTGTGTCCACATGATTATGATACTGTAATAATCATGTTTTATAGCTTTTGTTTCAATAAAGTATCAAGTAAGACCTTTAGGATAGCTTACGGTGATAGTTGTGTTGATCTTGCTAAAAATCAGAAACTTTTGCGCCAAGTAAATTAGTTTTTATAATTCACGGAAACGTGCTTTTGATGTGATTCGTTTTTATATGGATTGGTACACAAATTTCTCAGGTTTTCCTAATTTGGTAGGAGTTTTAGAGTTACATAAGTATTCTAGAGTTAAAGATTACTACAGACTATTTTATTTCTGACAGATTCTGTTTTCTATGTGTTGTTTGCTTATTTTGATGAATCTATGAGTAATATCCGAGGGTATGAACCATAGCGAAGTAGGAATACAGTAGATATTACACCAATATGAATTTATAATGAGTTCATAACAGTCCCTAAGTGGTGATTTATTTTCTTATACTAACGGAGCTTACGAGTTTTCTGTTAAGTTTTGTGTTGTGAAGTTTTCAAGTTTTGGGTAAAGATTTGATGGACTATGGAATAAGGAGTGGCAAGAGCCTAAGCTTGGGGATTCCCAAGGCACCCCAATGTAAAATTCAAGGACAACCAAAAGCCTAAGTGTCGGTGTCAAATCCGGCGGATCTCAGATAGGGGGTCCCAAGCAGTGCGTCTTAGGATCAACGGTAACAGGAGGCAAGGGACACGATGTTTTTACCCAGGTTCGGGCCCTCTCGATGGAGGTAAAACCTACTCCTGCTTGATTAATATTGATTATATGGGTAGTACAAGAGTTGATCTACCACGAGATTAGAGAGGCTAAACCCTAGAAGCTAGCCTTTGGTATGATTGTTGTTGTATATATCTATCGACTAGCCTGGCCTCGGTTTATATAATGCACCAGAGGCCTAGGATAACAAGAGTCCTAGGTGAATACGCCGGTGGGGGAGGAGTCCTTGTCTTGATCGCCAAGTCTTATGGATTCTTCCTTGTATGCGGCAGCTGTCCGGATTGGCCCATGAGTATACGGCCATGGGGGTCCTCGGCCCAATCCAACTGATCGGGAGATAACGCATTGAGTACCCCCTAGTCCAGGACACCGTCAGTAGCCCCCCGAATCGGTCTTCAAGTTAGGGACGCTCCTCGATTCTTCCAAACTGTTCTTCATCTTCGGTTGCCGGTCTTGAAAACCGGTTCAACAAATCTTATCATCTTCGATCTTGAGGATCGCCGAAATGCATTCGACAAGTTTATACGTCGGGTATCCGAGGAGCCCCTTTAAGTTTCCGGCCTTTATCAATGCCTTGTTATTTTTATGCCACACCTCGGGTTTGAAGTTGTTCCCGGGCGGCAACGTCCTCTTGTGTCCAAGCTCCAACGCCGGACTGCATTCGAGGTATCTTTTGTAGCCGAGCACCAATGCCGGACTGCTACCCAGCTCTAACGCTGGACTATGTATCCGAGCTCCAATGCCAGACTGTATCCGAGCTCCAACGCCGGACTATGTATCCGAGCTCCAACACCGGACTGTATCCGAGGTGTCGTAAATCACCTTGGTTCAAAGAAGTTTGAAGGAGTTAAGTCGAGCTTAATGCCGGAAATGCCCTCTATGGAGCCAGCCACTAGCGCCCGAGCTTTATGCCGGACTGCTTCCGAGGTGGTGCACCTCCTCAAATGTGGGACGATTTTTATCAATATTTTTGATTGGTGCAATTTATTCTCTGCCGAGATACATAGCCACTAGCCCTCAAGGTGGGTATCGGTCTAAAACCCGAGATGCACATGAAGGATGACATAAGACCGCTGATCCCCGTAGCCGCTGAGACTCAGGTTGATTTGCAAAATCGGTCTGAGGATCAAGTCCTAACTCGGTAGAATACTTCGGGATACAAAAAGCGGCATGCTCAGTCCTCGAGACTCAGGTTGGGTGCGTCCGACCAACCTAAGGATCAAAATCTCCTCGGAAACGGTATTGCACTTAAAATTTTCTGCATAGAACAGGCAATGCAGTAGCCCCCGAGACACTGGTCGGGTGGCAACACCAGACCAGGGGATCGATGTGCCCCTTTAATATTTGTAAATAATAAGCCCGAAGCCCAATAGCCCCCGAGCCTTAATGCGGGCACGGGAGGCCGAATTAAGGATCGATATCCATAGTAAAATCATAAATTATGTGTAATGACTCTATGTATCCAAGTACTTTACGTCATTAATGCTCGGATCCGCATTGTACAAAACTTTGTTGACCGACCATCGGCTTCCACCTCCTCGGCCAATAGCCGAGGAGTGTTTGTCCTACTTTATAAAGCCTTTATGAGGGCAAAGATTTACAACAAACAAGGCAATCTGGCCATACGGTTTTATAAACAAAGGTACGCGGAGAGACATGTTATATTACTGTTTAACAGAAGAAATGTCTTCCAAAGAAAATAGTCCCGCTATCGGTTCCTTTCTTTGGGTTGTCATGCTAAGCATGATCATGAAACCTCAGCTCCAATGTAAGAGCAAAATATCGAGGATTTAGTTTGGGAGGCCAGTTAATAGCCCCCGGTAGTGTTCGGCGACAGTCGAGGTCAAGCCGTAAACACTTCGGCCATTGTTATGAATGGCCCGTCGTTTAACGCCGTCATCGGATCGCCGACCAGTTTACGCTTATTGTGACAGTCAGTTTTCGGCTTTCTCCACTGAGGTGCTTAACCATGTGAGCTGGAAGCACAATCGTAGTGGTTCTCCCTTTGCACACCTAGCCGAACAAAGCGGAACATAGGAGGCAAGCGCAGGAGCCGGGCAACCCAACTATTGACCGAAGACACAATTCGAAACCGATGCATATATAGCAATATCCGAGAATGTTTTTGCCGAATCTCTAAAGGTGTCCGGCGTTGCACTGCGAGACTTGTGCTGAAAACACACAAATAGTTTAAAAGTGCCATGGGCTCGAAAAGCTAAAAAACTTATTCAAAAGGTTAATGTCCGAACTAGATCAAGTGTTCGGTGCCAATCTGAAAATTGGACTTTAGAAAAAAGGTGCTTCTGTCGTGCTTTAACATGACACATCCTATCTCAAAACTTCAAGCGGGTCAGCCTATGGCTTTAACCTCCTATCCCGAAGGCGGAGTACTTCTTACAAGGCCAGTTTAGCAAACTAAACTCTAGTGGCTTTGAGAGAGAAATTAGGCTCCCCGGCTAGTGACCGCACACTTGTGTCGAAAAAAGGAGTGATAAATAATAATTTTTTTTTGCAACGACTAAGAAGAAAAACACTTATCATAAAACGGCTCATATAAATTTAAGAGCCCCCAAGTGACTTGGGTAAAAGCATGATTGCATGTACCGAAGTACTTATATCATATCTATGTTCAACCGAACTTTAAACGCGTCTTAACCGACCGTCGGCTTCTCCCTCTTTGGTCAAGGACCGAAAAGTGTTATGTACTCCATCTGTCGAGAATATCGACGGTGTTTCCAATAACCAGGCAATCAGGTCATAAGTCTGTAACAGACAAAGCGCGCTCATGGAACTTATGCTATATTACTGCAAAGAGTAAGAAGCATCTTCAAAGAAAATAGTACCCCCACCGATACCTTTCTTCGGTGCTCATCGTTATTATGAGACTTGTGCAATAGATTTTTTGTACTCATGAGTTCCGTTGTGTGCCGACCATGATTGAAAACAATAAGAACGCTAGATTTCGGCTTCACCCAGTCTGAGGTCCGGCTCGGGTGACCCGATCGTGACAATCGCAGAGGTGCTACCTTTACTCCCTAGCCGAACAATCGGGAACGTAGGGGTAAGCACAGGAGCCAGGCAACCCAGCTTGCAAATCGCTTAAGTCAATATGGTGCATATTGTGGCGTAATACACGAACAAGGAACGAAGCCGTACAAGTATAACCATATGCAAGAGGAAAAAGCTTCATGAAGGAAGCCCCCAAGTAAACGGGGTATTTGAATTTGCGTGTCACAAACAAAGTTTGGACAAGGAAATTTTTACAAGCAACTTTTTTCCAAAAATGTATAATGCTTGGCTAAGCCGAACACAAGTTAAAAATTTAAAACTTTGAGCATGAAGATAACTTAGCCGGTTAATGTGTTCGGTATTGATGACGCGGTCCGAGCTTGATGCGGCACAAGGTTCCATCCCCGAGCCGGTCCCGAGGTGGCGGAGCAAAGAGCTCGGCACTCCGAAGTGGTGACATAGCACGGTCAATGCAGGACGGCAGGGTGATGCCGAAGTCCCCGGCATGGGGTAATGAAGTGTTGACGAAGCCCCCCGTCGAGCCGAGGTGACGCCAAAGGATATAGTCCGGCTGGATCATTTTCCTGTGCACAAAAAATAGTGCAAACTGGAGATAATAGTAATAATAATTAAAATAAAAAAATTCGTTGCATAACAAATAATTTATGCAAAGTGAGTAATAAAAGAAATAAGGCCTGGTGCCAAAGTCAATGTCAATGCAGGGCAGCGGCGTGATGCGGTAAAGGCATGGCAAGGCCTGAATTCACAGGTCGGTTCGAGTTCCGGATGCGGTGTTCGCCGGACTATGTACGGAAATTGACTGAACCATCATGCGACCGTCGTTAATGCGGCCACCATTTGATAGACCTGCGTACATATGACGGACAAACCAGAGTAATAATTCATTGGAAAAAATGAATCCTAACAAGCAAAAAATACTAGGATTAATAGCACCTGGCTTATTTGTTGTAGCAATCCGAAGAAAGGTGATTCCCAAAATTGGAACTCGATCCGCACACCTATCGCCTGATGGGCGATAAAGCAACGGCATGGCAATGTTGGCAAAGGTTGGCTCGCCGAGGCAAAGCCCTTGGTCCAGCTAACGTGATGGAGCGGGTCGGCCAGCGACGCCGAAGTCTCCGGAGTAGGTTGATGAAGAGATGATGAAGCCCCCGGTCTAGCGATGCAGGTCATGATGTGGTCGATGCCGGCTTGATAAAGTGACCGTGTGGCGATGCAGGTGTGCCCACTCCGTGTAATACGTGGACGGCGATGTTGGTGACGATTTATCCTTCGCGATGCCGAACTATTGTTCGGCTGGCCGAGATGATGATCCGAAGAAATTGAGCTCGGCTCAACAAAGCGACGACGTGTCTAACGCAGGTTGGCCGCCGTAGAGTGTTGTTGTCGGGCTGGTTTGACACCGGCGCGACGGTGAAGTTCGTATTGCAAGAATACTTTTAATACTACTGGGATGTGTTTGAGAATAAAACACAACACCCAATACGAAAACTTTCTTCAAAAAGGATGTCCGAGATCCCATTCATAAAGAAGATGAATTCGGGTCGGATTCGTTCTCGTGCAGAAAACAGATCCAAAAAGTGATGCACTAATCGGAAGTTTCCCGGAGTTTGGACGGTCGGATCGAGCGGAATTTTTGGCAGGTGGTAGATATGGGAATTCCTCAGCAAATCAACGGTTCGATCCTCCAAAGGACATCCGAGCTAGATGCAGGATACCACGCCCTAAACTCGTCCGGATTCTTGTCCAGATTCAACAGGGCTCTGGTATATCGGAGATTGCCGGAGATTCCTCCATCGGAATTCGACGAAAGTTTTGCAGGGTTGTTGTAGACTTAATTCCGCATAATTCCACCGAAGTAATCGTTTAAGCGACACTCGAGGAGGCGGTGGCGGCGGATACAAGTTTGCTGTCCAGAAAAAACAGCATGGTCGCCTGAGGGCAATGTTGACGTTGAGCCCCCGAGCTCCATGGATGACTCCTCCATGATCTTGATAGAGATCGGAGTTGGTGTTGATGAAGGCCTTCATCCGAACATGACGATCGGAGGTAGGGCACAGTCCTCGGTCAAGCCAAGGTGACCTGTCGAGCTGGTGACGAAGAAGCTGACGTTGCAGTTGACCTGCAGTCGAGCCATTGATCCTTTCGTCGATCACACATCGGAACTCTCAATTAAAGCACCAATGTCGGTGTCAAATCCGGCGGATCTCGGGTAGGGGGTCCCAAGCAGTGCGTCTTAGGATCAATGGTAATAGGAGGCAAGGATACGATGTTTTTACCCAGGTTCGGGCCCTCTCGATGGAGGTAAAACCCTACTCCTGCTTAATTAATATTGATGATATGGGTAGTACAAGAGTGGATCTACCACGAGATCAGAGAGGCTAAACCCTAGAAGCTAGCCTATGGTATGAGTGTTGTTGTATATATCTATCGACTAGCCTGGCCTCGGTTTATATAATGCACCATAGGCCTAGGATAACAAGAGTCCTAGCCGAATACGCCGGTGGGGGAGGAGTTCTTGTCTTGATCGCCAAGTCTTATGGATTCTTCCTTGTATGCGGCAGCTGTCCGGACTGGCCCATGAGTATACGGCCATGGGGGTCCTCGGCCCAATCCAACTGATTGGGAGACGACGCGTTGAGTACCCCCTAGTCCAGGACACCGTCACTAAGCTTGGGTATGCCCCGGAAGGCATCCCCTCTTTTGTCTTCGTCCATCGGTAACTTTACTTGGTGCTATATTTTTATTCACCACATGATATGTGTTTTGCTTGGACGTCTTGTATGATTTGAGTCTTTGCTTTTTAGTTTAACACAATCATCCTTGATGTACACACCTTTTGGGAGAGACACACATGAATCGGAATTTGTTAAGATACTTAATGACCCACAAGTATAGGGGATCGCAACAACTTTCGAGGGTAGAGTATCCAACCCAAATTAATTGATTCGACACAAGGGGAGCCAAAGAATATTCTCAAGTATTAGCAGTTGAGTTGTCAATTCAACCACACTGGATAACTTAGTACCTGCAACAAAGTATTTAGTAGCAAAGTAGTATGATAGTAATGGTAACAGTGGCAAAAGTAACAATAGCAGTTTTGTAATAATTGTAAGAGTAACAACGGAAAAGTAAATAAGCGAAGCACAATATGTGAAAAGCTCGTAGGCATTGGATCAGTGATGGATAATTATGTTGGATGCGATTCCTCATGTAATAGCTATAACATAGGTTGACACACAACTAGCTCCAGTTCATCAATGTAATGTAGGCATGTATTTCGAATATAATCATATGTGCTTATGGAAATGAACTTGCATGACATCTTTTGTCCTACCCTCCCGTGGCAGCGGGGTCCTAGTGGAAACTAAGGGATATTAAGGTCTCCTTTTAATAGAGTACCGGACCAAAGCATTAACACATAGTGAATACATGAACTCCTCAAACTACGGTCATCACCGAGAAGTATCCCGATTATTGTCACTTCGGGGTTTTCGGATCATAACACATAATAGGTGACTATAGACTTGCAAGATAGGATCAAGAACTCACATATATTCATGAAAACATAATAGGTTCAGATCTGAAATCATGGCACTCGGGCCCTAGTGACAAGCATTAAGCATAGCAAAGTCATAGCAACATCAATCTCAGAACATAGTGGATACTAGGGATCAAACCCTAATAAAACTAACTTGATTACATGGTAAATCTCATCCAACCCATCACCGTCCAGCAAGCCTACGATGGAATTACTCACGCACGGCGGTGAGCATCATGAAATTGGTGATGGAGGATGGTTGATGATGACGACGGCGACGAATCCCCCTCTCCGGAGCCCCGAACGGACTCCAGATCAGCCCTCCCGAGAGAGATTTGGGCTTGGCGGTGGCTCCATATCATAAAACGCGATGAAACTTTCTCTTTGATTTTTTTCTTTGCGAAACGGAATATATGGAGTTGGAGTTGAGGTCGGTGGAGCATCAGGGGCCCACGAGATTGGGGGCGCGCCCCCCACCCTCGTGGACAGGGTGTGGCCCCCCTGACCTTGATTCTTTTGCCAATATTTTTAATATTTTCCAAAAGTTATCTCTATGCATTTTCAGGTCATTCCGAAAACTTTTTTTTCTGCACATTAAACAACACCATGGCAGTTCTGCTAAAAAAAGCGTCAGTCCGGGTTAGTTTCATTTAAATCATGCAAGTTAGAGTCCAAAACAAGGGCAAAAGTGTTTCATGAATTTACACCAGGTGCAAGCATGAGTAGGATATAATCCACCATAAACATAAATATCGTGAAGGCTATGTTGATTTTGTTTCAACTACATGCGTGAACATGTGCCAAGTCGAGTCACTCAATTCATTCAAAGGAGGATACCATCTCATCATACCACATCACAATCATTTTAATAGCATGTTGGCACGCAAGGTAAACCATTATAAGCTCCTAGCTAATTAAGCATGGCATAAGCAACTATAATCTCTAAATGTCATTGCAAATATGTTTACTTCATAATAGGCTGAATCAGGAACGATGAACTCATCATATTTACAAAAACAAGAGAGGTCGAGTTCATACCATCTTTTCTCATCTCAACCAGTCCATCATAAATCATCATTATTGCCTTCACTTGCACGACCGAACGGTGTGTATAATAATAATAGTGCACGTGCATTGGACTAAGCTGGAATCTGCAAGCATTCAATTCAAGAGAGAAGACAAGGTAATATGAGCTCTAAATTAAATCAACAATCATGCATATGAGAGCCACTAAGCATTTTCATTATGGTCTTCTACTCTTGACCCCCAAAGGAAAGAAAAGAAACTATTTACACGGGAAAGCTCCCAACAAGTAAAAGAAGAACGAGAAATCTTTTTGGGTTTTCATTCTAATTACTACTACAAGCATGGAAATTAAACTAACTAATTTTTTTTGTTTTTTCATAAGTTTTATCAAATACACAAGAAGAAAACTAGAAAAAGAAATTAAACTAGCATGGATAATACAATGAAAGAGTATGAGCACCGACAACTAGAATAGTGTGTGAACATGAATATAAAGTCGGTGAGAAATACGTACTCCCCCAAGCTTAGGCTTTTGGCCTAAGTTAGTCTAATGCCAATGATAGCCTGGCTGATATCCGAAGTTATAACCGGGGTCGTACTGAGCTGCAGCAGCCAATGCCTCCTGAGCTACGACATGTTGGCGAGCTGCCTCCGCTCTCCCCTCGTGTTCTGCTACCTCCTCCCTGGTAACAACATATCTTTGTTTTGCTTGGTAATCAAAAAGAGAAGGAGCAGGGAGAGTAACATGGACAGTGCGATGTTTGTCAAAGATTAGTCGACACTGGAGGAATTGTTCATTCCTCAAAAGAAAATGATGTCTGACCATCGCGTCATAATCTAAATAAGCGGCAGGCAACTCTAAATCACCCTCACGTGGAGGTATACCAAGATAATTAGCAACACGGGTCGCATAAATTCCTCCAAATAAATATCCAGAAATACCATTATTATGCAACCTACGTGCAACTATTGCCCCCAAGTTGTAATCTTTATTACCTAATACAACACTCTTGAGGACACAAAGATCAGGGACACACATGTGACATGCTTCATCTTTACCGTTAATGCATCTACCAATGAAAAGAGCAAAATAATGTATAGCAGGAAAATGAATGCTCCCTATGGTAGCTTGTGCTATATCCCTATATTTTCCCATAGTGATACTAGCTAGAAAATCTTTATATTCAGATTTGCGGGGTTCATGAACATTGCCCCACTGCGGGAGTTTGCAAGCAGTAGTAAAATCTTCTAGGTCCATGGTATAAGATTCATCATAAATATCAAACAGGACATTTTGAGAATTACGTGAAGATGAAAATTTAAACCTTCTCACGAATGAATTAGTCAATTGGTAGTACCAAGGACACTTATCTTGTATGAAGTCCTCAAGATCGGCGTTACGCACATACGCGTCAAATTCATCCTTGATGCCTGCATTAACCATAAACTCTTATGATGGCCACTCACAAGCCCGCACTTTAGCTTCCCTTGGTGGTTCATCGTCTTGCTCGCGCATAGCACGCCTAGGTCCTCTCTTTGTTGAGGAACCACCTTGGTACATTCTCCTGGACATATTTCTTTCCTATGAAAAATTCTGAAATTTTTAGTAACTTCAAAATAAAAGTGAATAAAACTAAACAACATTGATAGCAACTACTCCCACAAGTGCCTAGAGCCTATATCATGCATTAGAATTACTTGGGACCTCATAAATTTGACATGCAAGCTCAAGAACAGGGTCACCTATGCAGCAAAAATTGCAATGAATAAAGCACTAGAACAAAAACTAATTGGACCAATGGAGGAGTCACATACCAAGCAACAATCTCCCAAAGTAGTTTTGTGAATGGAGCTTTGAGCAAGGAGATCGAAAATCACAGCAAAATGAGCTAGAACTCGTGCTTGAGCTGGATGGGTTTTTTGGGGAAGAAGATGGAGTGTATGGGTGCAGGAATAAGTGGAGGGGGGCCACCGTGGGCCCACGAGATAGGGGGGCGCGCCCAGGGGGTGTGGGCGCACCCTCCACTCTCGTGGCCAGGTGCTTGCCCCCCCGTACAGTGTTCTCAGTGCCTAAAATCCTCAAATATTCCATAAAAATCATACTAAATTTGCAGGGCATTTGGAGCACTTTTATTTTCGGGATATTTTTTGCACGGATAATTCAGAAAACAAACAGATAAAACTATTTTTGCTTTATTTATTCTAAATAACAGAAAGTAAAAAGAGGGTACATAAGGTTGTGCCTTCTAGTTTCATCCATCTCATGATCATCAAAATGAATCCACTAACAAGGTTGATCAAGTCTTGTTAACAAACTCATTCCAAATAACATGAAACCAGAGAAATTTCGAATAACACTATGTTACCTCAACGGGGATATGAACATCCCCAACAATAAGAATATCATACTTTTTCTTGACAGTAGGAAGAGGAAATTCAAAACCTCCAATAATAATAGTTGGACTTTTTCCAATAGACTTGATGCTGTGAAATTGAGGTTGTTTCCTCGGAAAGTGTATCGTATGCTCATTACCATTAACATGAAAAGTGACATTGCCTTTGTTGCAATCATTAATAGCCCATACAGTATTCAAAAAGGGTCTACCAAGGATAATCAACATACTATCGTCCTTGAGAATATCAAGAATAACAAAGTCCGTTAAGATAGTGACATTTGCAACCACAACAGGTACATCCTCACAAATACCGACAGGTATAGCAGTTGATTTATCGGCCATTTGCAAAGATATTTTAGTAGGTGTCAACTTATTCAATTCAAGTCTACGATATAAACAGAGAGGCATAACACTAACACCAGCTCCAAGATTACATAAAGCAGTTTTAACATAGTTTCTTTTAATGGAACATGATATAGTTGGTGAAGGAAAATGCCCTAGAGGCAATAATAAAGTTATTATTTATTTCCTCATTTCATGATAAATGTTTATTACTCATGCTAGAATTGTATTAACCGGAAACATAATACATGTGTGAATACATAGACAAACATAGTGTCACTAGTATGCCTCTACTTGACTAGCTCATTGATCAAAGATGGTTGAGTTTCCTAACCATGGATATATGTTATCATTTGATCAGTCGAATCACATCATTAGAAGAATGATGTGATTGACTTGACCCATTCCGTTAGCTTAGCACTTGATCATTTAGTATGTTGCTATTGCTTTCTTCATGACTTATACATGTTCCTATGACTATGAGATTATGCAACTCCCGTTTACCGGAGGAACACTTTGTGTGCTACCAAACGTCACAACGTAACTGGGTGATTATAAAGGAGCTCTACAGGTGTCTCCGAAGGTACATGTTGAGTTGGCGTATTTCGATATTAGGATTTTTCACTTCGATTGTCGGAGAGGTATCTCTGGGCCCTCTCGGTAATGCACATCACTATAAGCCTTGCAAGCAATGTAGCTAATGAGTTAGTTGCGGGATGATGCATTACATAACGAGTAAAGAGACTTGCCGGTAACGAGATTGAACTAGGTATTGAGATACCGATGATCGAATCTCGGGCAAGTAACATACCGATGACAAAGGGAACAACGTATGTTGTTATGCGGTTTGACCGATAAAGATCTTTGTAGAATATGTGGGAGCCAATATGAGCATCCAGGTTCTGCTATTGGTTATTGACCGGAAATGTGTCTCTATCATGTCTACATAGTTCTCGAACCCGTAGGGTCCGCACACTTAAAGTTCGATGACGGTTATATTATGAGTTTATGTGTTTTGATGTACCGAAGGAGTTCGGAGTCCTGGATGAGATCGAGTATATGACAAGGAGTCTCGAAATGGTCGAGACGTAAGGATTGATATATTGGACGACTATATTTGGACTTCGGAAAGGTTCCGGGTGATTTGGGTATTTTTCAGAGTACGAGAGAGTTAGGGAATTCGCCCGGGAGTATATGGGTCTTATTGGGCCATATGGGAATAGTGGAGAGAGGCCAAAAGGAAGGAGGCGCGCAGCCCCCCTCTGGTCCGAATTAGACAAGGGGTGCAACCCCCTTTTCCTTCTTCCTCTCCCCCTCTTTCCTTCTCTCCTACTCCAACAAGGGAAGGAGGAGTCCTACTCCCGGTGGGAGTAGGACTCCCCCCTTGGCGCTCCCTCCTCCTAGGCCGGCCGCCTCCCCCCTTTCTCCTTTATATACGGGGGCAGAGGGGCACCCCATAGAGATAACAATTGATCCCTTGGATCTCTTAGCCGTGTGCGATGCCCCCCCCCCCCACCATAATCCACCTCGATAATATCGTAGCGGTGCTTAGGCGAAGCCCTGCATTGGTAGAACATCATCATCGTCACCACGCCGTCATGCTGACGGAACTCTCCCTCAAAGCTCGGCTTGATCGGAGTTCGAGGGACGTCATCAAGCTGAACATGTGCTGAACTTGGAGGTGCCGTGCGTTCAGTACCTGATCAGTCGGATCATGAAGACGTACGACTACATTAACCGCGTTGTGCTAACGCTTCCACTTTCGGTCTGCGAGGGTACATGGACAACACTCTCCCCTCTCGTTGCTATGCATCACCATGATTTTGCGTGTGCGTAGGAAAATTTTGAAATTACTACGTTCCCCAAAAGTTGGTACCCCTGGATCTCCAAGTTTCTTTGGTACTCCACCCTTAAAAGTATAATTAGCAAGCATGGTGGAAATTTCAGCTTCCGGTATCTTTCTTTTATTTGTAACGATATCTTTCATATATTTAGCATAATGGTTTACTTTGAGCATATCAGTTAAGCGCATACGTAAGAAGATAGGTCTAAGCATTTCAGCAAAGCGCTCAAAATCCTCATCATCCTTTGTCTTAGATGGTTTAGGAGGAAAGGGCATGGGTTTCTGAACCCATGGTTCTCTTTCTCTACCATGCTTCCTAGCAACAAAATCTCTTTTATCATAACGTTGATTCTTTGATTGTGGGTTATCAAGATCAATAGTAGGTTCAATCTCTACATCATTATTATTGCTAGGTTGAGCATCAACATGAACATTATCATTAACATTATCACTAGGTTCATGTTCATCACCAGATTGTGTTTCAGTATCGGAAATACAGATATTATTGGGGTTCTCAGGTGTGTCTAGAACAGGTTCACTAGAAGCATGCAAAGTCCCATCATTTTTCTTTTTCTTCTTTTTAGAAGAACTAGGTGCCTCTAGATTATTTCTTTGAGAATCCTGCTCGATTCTCTTAGGGTGGCCTTCAGGATAAAAAGGTTCCTGAGTCATTCTACCAGTTCTAGTAGCCACTCTAACAGCAAAGTCATGTTTATTATTTAATTCATCGAGCAAATCACTTTGAGCTTTAAGTACTTGCTCTGCGTGAGTGGTAACCATATAAGCATATTTGCTAATGAGTTTAAGTTCACCTTTAACTCTAGCCATATCATCACTCAAATGTCCTATCATGAAAGTATTACTCTTTAATTATCTACCAACATAAGAATTAAAACTTTCTTGTCTAGCCATAAAGTCATAAAATTCATCTAAGCATGGGCTATAAAATTTAGTAGATGGGATTTCAACTTTATCATATCTATAGATAGAATTTACCTTTACTACATGTGTCGGGTTATCAAGACAATGTGTTTCTTTGACAGGCGGTATATTAAGACCATGTATTTCTTCAATAGGAGGTAAATTCTTAACATCTTCAGCTTTAATACCTTATTCTTTCATTGATTTCTTTGCCTCTTGCATATCTTCAGGACTAAGAAATAGAACACCCCTCTTCTTCGGAGTTGGTTTAGGAATAGGATCAGGAGTTGTCTCAATTGGCTCAGGAATTGCCTCAGGAATTGGCTCAGGAAGAGTCCATTTATTTTCATTAGTCAACATATTATTCAATAGTAATTCAGCTTGGTCGACTGTTCTTTCCCGGAAAACACAACCAACACAACTATCCAAATAGTCCTTGCAAGCATCGGTTAGTCCATTATAAAAGATATCAAGTATTTCATTTTCTTAAGAGGATGATCAGGCAAAGCATTAAGTAATCGGAGAAGCCTCCCCCAAGCTTGTGGGAGACTCTCTTCTTTGATTTGCACAAAATTGTATATTTCCCGTAAGGTAGCTTGTTTCTTATGAGCAGGGAAATATTTAGCAGAGAAGTAATAAGTCATATCCTGGGGACTACGCACACAACTAGGATCAAGAGAATTAAACCAAGTTTTAGCATCACCCTTTAATGAGAACGAAAATATCTTAAGGATATAATAATACCGAGACTTCTCATCGTTAGTAAACAGGGTGGCTATATCATTCAACTTGGTAAGATGTGCCACAACAGTTTCAGATTCATAGCCATAGAAAGGATCAGATTCAACCAAAGTACTTATCTCAGGATCAACAGAGAATTCATAATTCCTTATCAGTAACACAGATAGGTGAAGTAGCAAAAGGGGGTCATGTTTCATTCTAGCATTAAGGGATTGCAGCTTCCATTTAGCTAGTAACTTCTTAAGATCATATCTATCACTGCAAGCAAAAATAGCTCTAGCAGCTTCTTCATCCATAAGATAACCCTCAGGAACAATAGGCAATTCATAATTAGGGGGAGAACCTTCATCATCACTATCATCAATAATTTCATTTTCAACAATTTCATTCTCTCTAACCCTAGCAAGTTGTTCATCAAGAAATTCACCTAATGACACAGTAGTATCAAGCATAGAAGTAGTTTCATACTAGTATCATGCATAGCAGAAGTGGCATCATCCATAACATGTGACATATCAGAATTCATAGCAGTAGCAGGTTTAGGTGTCGCAAGCTTACTCAAAACAGAAGGAGAATCTAGTGCAGAGCTAGATGGCAGTTCCTTACCTCCCCTCGTAGTTGAGGGAAAAATCTTAGTTCTTGCGTCTTTCAAGTTCTTCACAGTGATCAACAGATATTAATCCCAAGTGACTCCAAGAATAGAGCTATGCTCCCCGGCAATGGCGCCAGAAATTAGTCTTGATGACCCACAAGTATAGGGGATCGCAACAGCTTTCGAGGGTAGAGTATTCAACCCAAATTTATTGATTTGACACAAGGGGAGCCAAAGAATATTTTCAAGTATTAGCAGTTGAGTTGTCAATTCAACCACACCTGGATAACTTAGTATCTGCAGCAAAGTATTTAGTAGCAAAGTAGTATGATAGTAATGGTAACAGTGGCAAAAGTAACGATATCGGTTTTGTAGTAATTGTAACAGTAACAATGGAAAAGTAAATAAGCTAAGCACAATGTATGAAAAGGTCGTAGGCATTGGATCAGTGATGGATAATTATGTCGGATGCGATTCCTCATGTAATAGCTATAACATAGGGTGACATAGAACTAGTTCCAGTTCATCAATGTAATGTAGGCATGTATTCCGAATATAGTCAGACATGCTTATGGAAAAGAACTTGCATGGCATCTTTTGTCCTATCCTCCCGTGGCAGCGAGGTCCTAGTGGAAACTAAGGGATATTAAGGCCTCCTTTTAATAGAGTACCGGACCAAAGCACTAACACATAGTGAATACATGAATTCCTCAAACTACGGTCATCACCGAGAAGTATCCCGATTATTGTCACTTCGGGGTTATCGGATCATAACACATAATAGGTGACTATAGACTTGCAAGATAGGATCAAGAACTCACATATATTCATGAAAACATAATAGGTTCAGATCTGAAATCATGGCACTCGGGCCCTAGTGACAAGCATTAAGCATAGCAAAGTCATAGCAACATCAATCTCAGAACATAGTGGATACTAGGGATCAAACCCTAACAAAACTAACTTGATTACATGGTAAATCTCATCCAACCCATCACTGTCCAGCAAGCCTATGATGGAATTACTTACGCACGGCGGCGAGCATCATGAAATTGGTGATGGAGGATGGTTGATGATGACGACGGCGACGAATCCCCCTCTTCGGAGCCCAGAACGGGCTCCAGATCAGCCCTCCTGAAAGAGAATAGGTCTTGGCGGTGACTCTGTATCGTAAAACGCGATAAAACTTTCTCTTTGATTTTTTCTGCGTGAAACGGAATATATGGAGTTGGAGTTGAGGTCGGTGGAGCATCAGGGGGCCCACGAGATAGGGGGCGCGCCCAGGGGGAGGGGACGCGCCCCCCACCCTCGTGGACAGGGTGTGGGCCCCCTGACCTTGATTCTTTCGCCAATATTTTTTATATTTTCCAAAAGTTATCTCCGTGGATTTTCATGTCATTCCGAGAACTTCTGTTTTCTGCACATTAAACAACACCATGGCAGTTCTGCTGAAAACAACGTCAGTCCAGGTTAGTTTCATTCAAATCATGCAAGTTAGAGTCCAAAACAAGGGCAAAAGTGTTTGGAAAAGTAGATACGTTGGAGACGTATCAATACTCTATGTGCTTCACTTATATCTTTTGAGCTAGATAATTTTGCTCTAGTACTTCACTTACATCTTTTTAGAGCACGACGATGGTTTTATTTTATAGAATTATTGATCTCTCATTCTTCACTTATATTATTTTGAGAGTCCTTTAGAACAACATGGTAATTTGCTTTGGTTAAAATTTTAGTCCTAATACGATGAGCATCCAAGAGAGGTATAATAAAAACTATGAGAAGTTTGATACTTGATGATTGTTTTGAGATATGAGGATTGTAATATTAGGGTCATGCTAGTTGAGTAGTTGTGAATTTTAGGAATACTTGTGTTAAAAGTTTGTGATTCTCGTAGCATGCACGTATGGTGAACCGTTATGTGATGAAGTTGGAGCATGATTTATTTATTGATTGTCTTCCTTATGTGTGGAGGTCGGGATCGTGTGATGGTTAACTCCTACCAACCCTTCCCCTAGGAGCATGCGTGTAGTACTTTGTTTCTATAACTTGTAGATTTTTGCAATAAGTATGTGAGTTGTTCATGACTAATGTTGAGTCCATGGATTATACGCACTCTCACCCTTCCACCATTGCTAGCCTCTCTTCTGCCGCGCAACTTTCGCCGGTATCATACACCCACCATATACCTTCCTCAAAACAGCCACCATACCTACCTATTATGGCATTTCCATAGCCATTCCGAGATATATTGCCATGCAACTTTCCACCGTTCCATTTATTATGACACGCTCCGCCATTGTCATATTGCTTTGCATGATCATGTAGTTGACCTCGTATTTGTGACAAATCCACCATTCATAATTCTTTCATACATGTCACTCTTGATTCATTATCCCGGTACACCGCCGGAGGCATCCACATAGAGTCATATTTTGTTCTAAGATTCTTGAGTTGTAAGTAGATAAAAGTGTGATGATCTTCATTATTAGAGCATTGTCCCATGTGAGGAAAGGATGATGGAAGAAATGATTCCCTCACAAGTTGGGATGAGTCTCTGAACTTTATGAAAAATAAAAGAGGCCAAAGAAGCCCACCAAAAAAATGAGAGAAAAAGAGAGAAGGGACAATGTTACTATCCTTTTACCACACTTGTGCTTCAAAGTAGCACCATGATCTTCATGATAGAGAGTCTCCTATGTTGTCACCTTCATATACTAGTGGGTATTTTTCATTATAGAACTTGGCTTGTATATTCCAATGATGGGCTTCCTCAAATTGCCCTAGGTCTTCGTGAGCAAGCAAGTTGGATGCACACCCACTTAGTTTCTTTTGATGAGCTTTCATACACTTATAGCTCTAGTGCATCCGTTGCATGGCAATCCCTACTAACTCACATTGATATCTATTAATGGGCATCTCCATAGCCCGTTGATATGCCTAGTTAATGTGAGACTATCTTCTTCTTTTTGTCTTCTCCACAACCATCACTCTATTCCACCTATAGTGCTATGTCCATGGCGCACGCTCATGTATTGCGTTAAAGTTGAAAAAGTTTGAAAGTTCTAAAGTATGAAACAATTGCTTGGCTGAAACCGGGGTTGTGCATGATTTGAATATTTTGTGTGACGAAGATGGAGCATAGCCAAACTATATGATTTTGTAGGGATGAACTTTCTTTGGCCATGTTATTTTCAGAAGACATGATTACTTTGTTAGTATGCTTGAAGTATTATTATTTTTATGTCAATATTAAACATTTGTTTTGAATCTTATGGATCTAAATATTCTTGCCACAATAAAGAGAATTACATGGATAAATATATTAGGTAGCATTCCACATCAAAAATTCTGTTTTTATCATTTACCTACTCGAGGATGAGCATGAATTAAGCTTGGGGATGCTTGATACGTCTCCAACGTATCTATAATTTTTGATTGTTCCATGCTATTATATTATCCATCTAGGATGTTTTATATGCATTTATATGCTATTTTGTATGATTTTTGGGACTAACCTATTAACCTAGAGCCCAGTGCCAGTTTCTGTTTTTTCCTTGCTTTTGAGTTTTACAGAAAAGGAATACCAAACGGAGTCCAATTGACGTGACATTTCTTGATGATTTTTTATGGACCAAAAGAAGCCCCTAGAGAAAAAGAGTTGGGCCAGAAGAGTCCCGAGCTGCCGACGAGAGTGGGGGGCGCGCCCAACCCCCTGGGCGCGCCCCTATCTCGTGGACGGCTCGGAGACCCCCCTGACGTGAGACCTATGCCAAAAATTCCTATAAATACAGAAACCTCCAGAAAATAACCTAGATCGGGAGTTCCACCGCCGCAAGCCTCTGTAGCCACCAAAAACCAATTGGGACGTTGTTCCGGCACCCTGCCGGAGGGGGAATCATCATCAGTGGCCATCTTCATCATCCCGGTGCTCTCCATGACGAGGAGGGAGTAGTTCACCCTCGAGGCGGAGGGTATGTACCAATAGCTATGTGTTTGATCTCTCTCTCTCTCTCTCTCGTGTTCTTGATTTGGCACGATCTTGATGTATCAGCTTTTCTATTATAGTTGGATCTTATGATGTTTCTCCCCCTCTACTCTCTTGTAATGGATTGAGTTTTCCCTTTGAAGTTATCTTATCGGATTGAGTCTTTAAGGATTTGGGAATACTTGATGTATGTCTTGCATGTGCTTATCTATGGTGACAATGGGATATTCACGTGATCCACTTGATGTATGTTTTGATGATCAACTTGTGGGTTCAGTGACCTTGTGAACTTATGCATAGGGGTTGGCACACGTTTTCGTCTTGAATCTCCGGTAGAAACTTTGGGGAACCCTTTGAAGTTCTTTGTGTTGGTTGAATAGATGAATTTGAGATTGTGTGATGCATATTGTATAATCATACCCACGGATACTTGAGGTGACATTGGAGTATCTAGGTGACATTAGGGTTTTGGTTGATTTGTGTCTGAAGGTGTTATTTTACTATGAACTCTAGGGTTGTTTGTGACACTTATAGGAATATCCCAATGGATTGATCGGAAAGAATAACTTTGAGGTGGTTTCGTACCCTACAATAATCTCTTCATTTGTTCTCCACAATTACTGACTTTGGAGTGACTCTTTGTTGCATGTTGAGGGATAGTTATATGATCCAGTTATGTTATTATTGTTGAGAGAACTTGCACTAGTGAAAGTATGAACCTTAGGCCTTGTTTCGAAGCATTGCAATACCGTTTTCGCTAACTTTTATCATTAGTTACCTTGCTGTTTTTATATTTTCAGATTACAAAAACCTATATCTACCATCCATATTGCACTTGCATCACCATCTCTTCGCCAAACTAGTGCACCTATACAATTTACCATTGTATTGGGTGTATTGGGGACACAAGAGACTCTGTTATTTGGTTGCAGGGTTGTTTGAGAGAGACCATCTTCATCCTACACCTCCCACGGATTGATAAACCTTAGGTCATCCACTTGAGGGAAATTTGCTACTGTCTTACAAACCTATGCACTTGGAGGCCCAACAACGTCTACAAGGAGAAGGTTGTGTAGTAGACATCGAAACCCTAGGGGGTGGGGGCACCTTCCACCAAACTTGGGGGCAAGTTCCCCCCTTGACCGCCGCCCCCCTTGTAGATGGGATCTAGGGGACGGCCCCCTCTACCTTACCCTATAAATAGTGGGGGTGGAGGGAGGGTTGCCATACCCTTCCCCTGGCGCAGCCCCTCCCTCCTCCAACACCTCCTCCTCCATAGAGCTTGGCGAAGCCCTGCAGGAAAACCGCAAGCTCCACCACCACGTCGTCGTGCTGCCGGAGCTCTCCCTCAACTTCTCCTCTCCCCTTGCCAGATCAAGGAGGAGACGTGCCCGAGCTGTACGTGTTTTGCACACGGAGGCGCCGTCCATTCGGCGCTAGATCGGATCTTCCGCGATTTGAATCGCCGCGAGTACGAATCCATCAACCGCGTTCTTGTAATGCTTCGCTTAGCGATCTTCAAGGGTATGAAGATGCACTCCCTCTCCCTCTCTCGTTGCTAGTGTCTCCTAGATTGATCTTGGTGAGACGTAGGAAATTTTTGAATTATTACTACGTTCCCCAACAGTGGCATCATGAGCTAGGTCCATGCGTAGATTCTATGCACGAGTAGAACACAAGTAGTTGTGGGTGATGATTTGTTCAATTTGCTTACCGTTACTAGTCCTATCTTGATTCAGCGGCATTGTGGGATGAAGCGGCCCGGACCGACTGAGGGAATCCTGGATTAAGGGGTCCTCAGACAGCCGGACTATATGCGTATGTCGGACTGTCGGGCTATGAAGATACAAGATAGAAGACTTCGTCCCATGTCCGGATGGGACTCTTCTTTGCATGGAAGGCAAGCTTGGCGATTCGGATATGAAGATTCCTTTCTCTGTAACCGACTATGTGTAACCCTAGCCCCCTCCGATGTCTATATAAATTGGAGGGTTTAGTCCGTAGCACAACAACAATCATAATCATAGGCTAGCTTCTAGGGTTTAGCCTCTACCATCTCATGGTAGATCAACTCTTGTAATACTCATATCATCAAGATCAATCAAGCAAGAAGTAGGGTATTACCTCCATCGAGAGGGCCCGAACCTGGGTAAACATTGTGTCCCCAGCCTCCTGTTACCATTAGCCTTAGACGCACAGTTCGGGAACCCCTACCCGAGATCCACCGGTTTTAACACCGACATTGGTGCTTTCATTGAGAGTTCCACCGTGTCGACGTTTTCCCAAAAGTCATCGTGGACCTCTTTCCGATGAAAAATCTTTTTTGTTTACATAGCCTTTTCTCTTTGATCCCTCAGGTGATCAAATCAAGTAAGTCTACTGGAAACAATCCTTATGGTTTTCATATCCGGTTAGAATAATAAGAAAGAATCAAAGTCCAGGTTGGTTGGTGAGCCTATTTTTTTGTGTTTCTTAATTTTGTATTCTGCTATTCCGACGAATATTTTTTTAGTCTTGCTTATCTTTATCTTATCTTATTTTCCTAGTCACCATTAGGCTTGATGGATCCTTCAACCATCCACGACAACGTAGTCCAGGGCGAAGTTTTTCTCCCCGGACAGATCTTCGTATTCGGCGGCTTCGCACTGCGGGCCAACTTGTTTGGCCATCTGGAGCAGATCGAGTGCTACGCCCCTGGCCATCAGGTCAGGTTTGGAAGCTTGAACTACACCTCCAACATCCGCGGAGACTTGATCTTCGAGGGATTCGAGCCCATGACAGCCGTGCCCTGCCGCCACGATGAACGTGACCTAAATCTGTCATCTGACTGTGTGCGGGAGATTGCGCCTGTAACCGCACTGGCCCTAGATCCAGAGCAGAGCATGCTATCCGAGGACGGGAGGCTCAACCTCGCCATAGAGGCAGCAGACTCAGTGGCGCTAGAGCCGACCACAGATCTGACCTCCAACGAGGCCTGTGTCATCGAAACGATGGACTCGTCTCCGGCCATAGGCTCCGAACCGCGTGTATCCACACCCATCAAATCTGACCGGGCGCCGATCTTAGATTTCAGCTCCGTGGACATCTTCCAACACTCGCCCCTAGGTGACGTGTTAAAATCATCAAATTCTCTCTCCTTGTCAGGAGATTCTTGGTCGGACTATGTCCGGCTTGAGTGGGAAGCAGACGACGAAGAACTTCGTTACCCACCCACCACCCACTTGATAGCCACTGTCAATGATTTGACCGACATGTTTGATTTCAACTCTGAAGACATCGACGGTATGGACGATGATGCCAGAGAAGAACAGGAACCACCGCCCATAGGGCGCTGGACAGCCACCTCCTCATACGATATATACATGGTGGATACACCCAAGGAAGACAATGGCGATGCCAAAAAGGATCCAGTTGAGGATAAACCTCCTGAGAAACAGTCTAAGCGCCGACGTCAGTGGCGCCGCTCTAAACCTCGCCATAGTAAAAACAGCAATTCCGGTACAAAAGAGAATAACACCCCGGTCGACGCCGATGACAATGAAGACCCCGCAGACCCAGCAATGGAGCAGGACGAGCAAGGAGACGACGAACATAGTCCAGGGCCACTGTCTGATCACAACGATGCCGAAGACACCAATCATCAACCTGTCTCCAAAGAGGAGATCAATCTGGATGATGATGCATTCATCATCCCGGAAAAACAATTGGAACAAGAGCGCCTCCACCAGAGACTTATCGCCACCGCGAGGAGCTTGAAGAAGCAGAAGCAACGGCTTAAAGCCGCACAGGATACGCTCAATGATAGATGGAACAAAGTACTCGACACCGAGGAAAAATATGGCAGTAATCGCCAAACAAAGAGCTACCCAAACGCAAACTGCTGCCCGAATTCGACGACGAGGCTATCACGCCCATACCGCCGAATAACAATACAACCGATCAACCAGAACGACCGACCACCTCGCGGTCGAGATAGAGCGGCTAACAATGTCGCACACAAACCCCCACCTCCTCCCCATAAAGGAAGGAATGTCGCAACCCAGGACCAGAAACATGATTTACGTGAAGACCTGGAGAAAAAGGCTGGCAGAAGTAGGTCCATCTATGGATCCAGGGAACGTGTTCCCGCACAGGATCATGGCCATCAAAACAAATATGCCGGTCACTTACCAGTTCAGAATCAACACTGAACGCTACAACCGTCGGACCCACGCCACGACATAGCCAAATACAGGGGTGCTGCACACCCCCTGTGCTTCACCGATGAGGTGCTGGATCATGAATTTCCAGAAGGGTTTAAACCTGTGAAGATCGAGGCATACGATAGAACAATAGACCATGCGGTCTGGATAGAAGACTTTATTCTTCACATCCACATGGCTCACGGAGACGATCTCCACGCCATCAAATACCTACCCCTCAAGCTAAAAGGACCAGCTCAGCACTGGATGAAAAGCCTCCCCGAAAATTCCATAGGAAGCTGGGAAGAACTTGAGGACGCTTCCAAGGCCAATTTCCAAGGGACCTATGTCCGACCTCCGGATGCAGACGATCTAAGTCACATAACCCAACAGCCCGGAGAGTCAGCCATAAGCTTTGGAACCAATTTCTCACTAAGAAGAACCAAGTCATTGACTGTCCGGACGCCGAAGCCTTAACAGCTTTCAAACACAGTGTCCGGGATGAATGGCTAGGCAGACACCTCGGCCAGGAAAAGACAAAGACAATGGCAGCCCTAACTACACTCATGACCCGCTTTTGTGCGGGAGAGGACAGTTGGTTGGCCCGTAGCAGCACTAGCGACCCTGGCACATCCGAAGTCAGGGATGGCAATGGAAAACTACGATGCAATAAAAACAAACGTCGAAACAATGAAGAAATCCCAGACAGTACAACAGTAAACGCCGGATTCAGGGGCTCTAGACCCGGTCAACAGAAACAATCACTTAAAGGCAGCAGAGATGGTCCATCTGGCCTAGATAAAATTCTAGATAGGTCATGCCAGATTCATGGCACCCCCGACAAGCCAGCTAATCATACCAACAGAGAATGTTGGGTCTTCAAGAAGGCCGACAAGTTCAACGCTGAACACAAAGGGAAGGGACCGCAAAGCGAAGACGAGGACGAATCTCGCCAGCCGAATACGGGGGGACAGAAGAAATTTCCGCCGGAGGTAAAAACGGTGAACATGATCTATGTCACTCATATCCCAAAGAAGGAGCGCAAACACGCACTCCGAGACATATATGTTGTAGAGCCCGTCGCCCCCAAATTCAACCCATGGTCAGCCTGTCCGATCACCTTTGATCGCAGGGATCATCCGACTAGTATCCATCACGGGGGTTCAGCTGCTTTAGTGCTCGACCTAATAATTGACGGATACCACCTCACTTGAGTCCTCATGGACGGAGGCAATAGTCTCAATCTAATATATCAGGACACTGTCCGTAAGATGGGGATAGACCCGTCAAGAATCAAGCAAAGCAACACTACCTTTAAAGGAGTAATACCAGGTGTAGAGGCCTGCTGCATGGGCTCTCTAACATTGGACGTTGTCTTCGGCTCTCCCGATAACTTTCGAAGCGAAGAGCTAATCTTCGACATTGCTTCGTTCCGAAGTGGCTATCATGCACTACTTGGATGGACGACCTTTGCCCGTTTCAATGCAGTCCCGCATTACGCTTATCTCAAACTCAAGATGCCTGGACCACGTGGTGTTATCACGGTCAGTGGAAATACGAAGCATTCTCTTTGTACAAAAGAATACGCGGCGGCTCTAGTAGCCGAAGCACGAAGTGGACTTTTCAAGCCAAGCAGCTCATCGGTCCTCAAGACCGCGGACACAGCCAAAAGTGTTCGGCGCACACCTATGTGTAGCAGCTCAGATAAACCTGAGCTTGTTTAGCAGCGCTGCCCCCATAGATCGCCCCATAAGAAGACTGTCATTGTCTTGCCATATACATAAATATACACTCAAAATTCCTTGGGTAGCACTGGGGGCACCCTGCACGTAAGAAGTCTATAGTTCGGCTTGACCCTATTCGGACTCAAAAAGCTACAGTTCACGGTTCATCAGAACCAACAAACTATACCCATGGCCGTACCAGATTCTTTCACCTGGTTCTTTCTTTTTTCAGATAGGCCATCATGATATACCCTTCAAGGACACTGCACAACGGAGACAAAGGCGCAGACGTGCAGCAGGGCCCCGTTTCAAGGTTTCTGTTTAGATTAAGACCCTCTGTAAACCTTTTTTATTATTATCATCTCTTGTTGTTTCATACCCTCATGGCATATAAAACGCCCAGGAAAGATATCGGTAGTACTTGCGAACTTTGTTATAGAAGCAGCTAGCTGTGTGTTTTGAGAACTGTATTCTCACAACAGGCGCTCTCTCCTCACGCCGGGTCGTAGCACGTGCCTTGAATTCAGGGTTCATTACCGGGGGCTGTACCCAGCCCGGTATATATTGAAAAGTCCGAATACCTTCGGGAGTGTTCGGCGTCGCAAGTTTTGGCCTTATATGCATCAGCTCTGAATCATGTCTTGGGCCAATAGTTGGGTTTGCCCGGATCCTGTGTTTGATACCTTATGTTCCATTCTATCGGCTAAGGCAGCCAAGGGAGAACTACTGCGATTGTGCCCTGGTTCATGGCTGTCATGATATGGCGAGAGTTAGTCAACCACTCAATGACTCAGCGGAATCTTCACGATTCCTCCGCATTAACGAAGGATCGTTTTCCTGGTCATGTATGTAAATGTACCATATTCGGATAAACGCGGACATACTAGGGGCTATATAGTAGCCCCACTGTCAAACTCGTATGGCTAAGTGAAAGTGTTAAAGCTCTATAGTCCGACTGCCTAGTTCGCCGCACTAACACCTCCTTAATGGACCAAGACATTGGGTCAAGTGTGATCAAGTGCTTTTCCGAACACCCCCCGTGTTATACGCGAGGGGGCTGAAGCTGACGACTGCAAACTTTCAGGTTATATACATATATACATAATCGGCCGCACAGGAGGCACTAAAATACTTTACGGGCAAAAGTATAAACACAACCTTCATTATCATAAGCATTGTTTTTACAATTCGGATACATGTTACTCGAACATAATATTTTTCGAGCACTGACCCTCTATCAAGCGGGCACCCTCTAAGACTTCTTCAAAATAGTGCTCTGGTGTGTCATGTCCCTCGGGTGGACCCCCTGCTGCAATATCGGTGGCCTTCATGTTCGCCCAGTACGTCTTCACACGGGCAACGGCCATCCGTGCACCTTCTATGCACATTTACCGCTTGACAGCGTCGATATGCGGCACCGCACAAGTAAGTTGTTGAACTAAACCAAAATAACTATTCGCATTTGGTCCCTCAAGCCACAGCCAGTCTACGACAGCCTTCATGGCAAGTCCGGATATCCTGTGGAGCTCGGCCCATTCGGCCATATGTTCATTCAAGCGCAACGGACGCCTTGGCATGCTAAACTGCGACCAGAAAAGAGTTTCCGCTTCATGGCCTTCTTGGGCTTGGAAAAACCGCGTCGCATCAGAAGCACTCTTCGACAAGTCCAAATACGCGTCTGGAGAACTCCACATTTGATCAAGCGGGGCATACTTCGGATCGCCGAACTTAGTTCGCAATAAAAAGGGCTTCCCAGCCGCGATCTCCCCGGCTTGCCGGATCTCCTCTCGAACCGCTTTGGCCTCTGACCGGGTTTCCTTTGCCGCTTGTAAGGCCTTCTCAAGGTCAGCCATTTTTTCTTGATTCTCTTTCTTGAGAAGTTCATATCAGCTGGCGGCATTCCTTAGCTCAAGCACCATGTTGGATATTTTCTCCTCACTCAGGCGATGAAAGGCTTGTTCGGCTTTTAACTCACCAACTGCCTTGTCGGCAGCCGTGTTGCTTATCCTGGCCTACTCCTTGGCCCGGGCAAGCTCAGCTTGAAGGGTCTCCATGGCAGGAGCACCATCTGCAGTCAAGCATATTATAAATTCCAGCATCATGCTCCTATTTATACTCGTTGACCGCCCAAAGGACATACCTTGCGCCTTGTCAAGCCGCTTGTTCATGAGTGTGATGTCATCATCCGCTACATCAAGTTGCCGCTTCAGTTCGGCAAATTTGGCAGCCCGGGTAGTGGCCTGGGCTGCAGTCGCCTGTGTGCACATTGGCACAATTATTACGTGATTTTATTTATCTTTTGATCCTCTGATTGCCCCGTCCGGAAGGCAACCAACGTCTCAGGGGCTACTATCTATTTACAGTGCACCTTGATTTTACGATACAATTAAAAAATGTCACATTACGTACCTCAAAGCCTCTTAGTAGGCTCGTAAATGCTTCATTCAATCCGCTTTTCACGGACGAAATTCTCTCAATCACCGTACCCATTAAGGTACGATGTTCCTCTGAGATAGGCGCTTGCTGCAGAAGACCCGTCAATATGTCCGGCTGCATATCGGATAGTCCAGAGCTTTTGTTGTTGGTATCTCTAGGAGCCGAACACCCCAGACCTCGGGCGGCCGAAGAGTCACCTTCTGGCCTGGTCCTCCTTTGCATATCAGGAGAGATCCTCCGGGAGGACACATCGGGGTCGTCCACCTTATGGGGCGGGGAAGTATGAGGCGGTGGTTCGCTCTCCATCACCTCCGGAAGAAGATCCCCCGAGGACGAAGATTGTTGAGGGAGGCTATAGGCTGAACTGCAAAACATACGTTTCAGATTTTACCCTCACAAAACAGGAAAAGAATGGGGTATGCTTATTAAACACCTTTGTTCACTTACGGTTTGGCTAAAAGCTGGCCCCCTTGCGGGCACTGTGCGGTAATATCGCCTCCCGAACCCGAGCCCCCTGATAGGGATTCCTTCCCTCACTTGGAGGCCTCTTCCTTCAGGTCTTCGAGGGCGGCCCTGTTCTTCCCGTAGGGGGAGGGAATGTTAGATTCTCCTCCCGTTCATCCTCCAACACGAGAGTGTCAATTTCCCCGGGTATGGTGCGTGACGTACCTCCGGCATGAAGGCCACTTTGGACCTCCCCACTCCTCTCCTTTTCTTCCCCCGCCGGCACTTGATACGACAGCGGAGCCAGCATCCTTGTTAATAACGGATCGACAGTATCCTTGGGAAGTGGAGCCGAACACCTGATTCTTTCCGCCTTCTTTAGCCAGCCCTGGCCGGATAAAGTTTTATCAATATATTGTCATGAATAATTTGACTAGATCGTGTTCGGGGGTGGAGTACTTACCGGAGTATCCGGATGGTTGCAGTCAAGACCGATGTCTTCTGTAGTATACGGCCACTGTTTTAGTGCGCTGAAGAATAATTTCCACATCTCCCTGAGCATCGTGCCGGAGAAGTGCTGAAGAGTCTGTGGCCCTTCCGGATTAAATTCCCACATGCGGAGAGGGCGTCGCTAACAGGGCAGGATCCGGTGGACTAGCATTACTTGGATTACATCAATGAGACCGGTGTCCTTCTCAATAAGGTTCCGGATGTGGCTTTGCAGTGTTCGTACTTCATCTGTAGATCCCCAGTCCTGCCCCATGTTGATCCACGATGCGAGCTGTGGCGGAGGGCCAGACCGAAACGCAGGAGCAGCAACCCGCTTTGTACCGCGGGGTTCGGTGATGTAAAACCACTCCCGTTTCCATAAGTCAGAAGATTCTGCCAAAGAGCCCTTTGGCCAAGTGGAGTTGATAAACTTGCTTATTGAAGCGCCTCCGCACTCTGCTTGTTCCCCGTTGATTACCTTCGGTTTCACTTTAAAAGTCTTGAGCCATAAGCCGAAGTGTGGGGAAATACGGAGAAAAGCCTTGCATGTGGTGGTGAACGCCGAGATGTGGAGAAGGGAGTCCAGGGCTAGATCGTGGAAATCTAGCCCGTAATAAAACATGACCCCTTGGACAAAGGGATGGAGTGCAAAGCCAAGCCCTCGAAGGAAGTGAGAGATAAACACGACCCTCTCATTAGATCTGGGAGTAGGAATAACCTGCCCTTGAGTGGGAAGCCTGTGGTAGATCTCCGCAGTCAAATATCTTGCCTCCCTAAGCTTCGAGATGTCTTCCTCTATGACAAAAGAGGCCATCCACCGGCCTTGATAACATGGCTGGAAGCTCGAAGCGACCGGATTGACCCTTGGGTGTTGGAACTCAAGATAGGTGGGGAGGAAGCGACTAGCATAGAGGAAAAAAGGACAGGTCCTGGCCTCTTTATAGAGGTGACGAATATCAAACGTCCCCTATGTGGCCTTAAAATATGCCTATTCCCAAGGAATCATACCAAGGGAACGGTTGGGTTACCCACGCCCATGTTGATGAGAATCCCGTAATAAGGGGACATGATCTCCGCTTCGACAAGACGCGCCAATAAAACCGCCTGGCAAAGCATGAAGCAGCAGGCCAGAAAAACGAAATAATGGCTAGATAATGACGTAATGTCGTGTTGTAAAAGCTGTCAGCGGAATCGACTCGTGAAAACATTACGTTCTCCATGGTGCTATATGGAATTTGTTTTGCAGAGCCGGACACGATTCTTATGTTCAAGATCAACTTTGGAGTATTCGGAGAAGGAACCCGCCTTGCAATGTCGAAGACAATCTACACGCCGGACTCATCGTCATTGAAGCCTGGTTCAGGGGCTACTGAGGGAGTCTTGGATTAAGGGGTCCTCCGATAGCCAGACTATATGCGTATGCCGGATTGTCGGGCTATGAAGATACAAGATAGAAGACTTCGTCCCATGTATGGATGGGACTCTCATTTGCGTGGAAGGCAAGCTTGGTGATTCAGATATGAAGATTCCTTTCTCTATAACCAACTCTGTGTAACCCTAGCCCCCTCCGGTGTCTATATAAACTGGAGGGTTTAGTCCGTAGGACAACAACAATCATAATCATAGGCTAGCTTCTAGGGTTTAGCCTCTACGATCTCGTGGTAAATCAACTCTTGTAATACTCATATCATCAAGATCAATCAAGCAGGAAGTAGGGTATTACCTCCATCGAGAGGGCCCGAACCTGGGTAAACATTGTGTCGCCCACCTCCTGTTACCATTAGCCTTAGACGCACAGTTCGGGACCCCCTACCCGAGATCCGCCAGTTTTGACACCGACACCGACCTTACACGTACACTTACGTGAGACGGGTTCCACCGACTGACATGCACTTGTTGCATAAGGTGGCTAGCGGGTGTTTGTCTCTCCCACTTTAGTCGGATCGGATTTGACGAAAAGGGTCCTTATGAACGGTAAATAGCAATTGGCATATCACCGTTGTGGCTTTTGCATAGGTAAGAAACGTTCTTGCTAGAAACCCATAGCAGCCACGTAAAATATGCAACAAAAATTAGAGGACGCCTAACTTGTTTTTGCAGGGTATGCTATGTGATGTGATATGGCCAAAAAGGATGTGATGAATGATATATGTGATGTATGAGATTGATCATGTTCTTGTAATAGGAATCACGACTTGCATGTCGATGAGTATGACAACCGGCAGGAGCCATAGGAGTTGTCTTAATTTATTGTATAACCTTGTGTCAATCAAAATGCCATGTAATTACTTTACTTTATTGCTAACCGTTAGCCATAGTAGTAGAAGTAATAGTTGGCGAGACAACTTCATGAAGACACGATGATGGAGATCATGATGATGGAAGATCATGTTGTCATGCCGGTGACGAAGGTGATCATGTCGCGCCTCGAAGATGGAGATCAAAGGCGCAAGATGATATTGGCCATATCATGTCACTTTATGATTTGCATGTGATGTTTGTCATGTTTACATCTTATTTGCTTAGAATGACGGTAGCATAAATAAGATGATCCCTCACTAAAATTTCAAGAAAGGTGTTCCCCTAACCATGCACCGTTGCAAAGGTTTGTTGTTTTGAAGCACCACATGATGATCGGGTGTGATAGATTCTAATGTTCGCATACAACAGGTGTAAGCCAGATTTACACATGTGAAACACTTAGGTTGACTTGACGAGCCTAGCATGTACAAACATGGCCTCGGAACACAAGAGACCAAAAGGTCGAACATGAGTCGAATAGTAGATACGATCAACATGGAGATGTTCACCGTTGATAACTGGTCCATCTCACGTGATGATCAGACACGGCCTAGTCAATTCGGATCATGTAACACTTAGATGACTAGAGGGATATCTATCTGAGTGGGAGTTCGTTAAATCATTTGATTAGATGAACTTAATTGTCATGAACTAAGTCTAAAATATCTTTACAATATGTCTTGTAGATCAAATGGCCCACGCGAATGTTGCCCTCAACTTCAACATGTTCCTAGAGAAAACCAAGCTGAAAGACTATGGTAGCAACTTACGGACTGGGTCCGAAACTTGAGGATCATCCTCATAGCTGCCAAGAAAGCATATGTCCTTGAAGCACCGCGAGGTGACGCACCCATTTTCCCAGCAACTCAAGATGTTATGAATGCCTGGCAGTCGTGTAGTGATGATTACTCCCTGGTTCAGTGCGGCATGCTTTACAGCTTAGAACCGGGGCTCCAAAAGCGTTTTGAGCAGCACGGAGCATATGAGATGTTCGAAGAGCTGAAAATAGTTTTCCAAGCTCATGCCCGGGTCGCGAGATATGAAGTCTTCGACAAGTTCTACAGTTGTAAGATGGAGGAAAACAGTTCTGTCAGTGAGCATATACTCAAAATGTCTGGGTTGCACAATTGTTTGTCTCAGCTGGGAGTTAATCTTCCAGATGACTTGGTCATTGACAGGATCCTCTAGTCGCTTCAACCTAGCTACAAGAGCTTTGTGATGAACTACAATATGCAAGGGATGGAATAGTCCATTCCCGAGTTATATTCAATGCTGAAATCAGCGAAGGTGGAAATCAAAAAGGAACATCAAGTGTTGATGGTGAATAAGACCGCTAGTTTCAAGAAAGGCAAGGGTAAGAAGAACTTCAAGAAGGACGGCAAGGGAGTTGCCATGCCCGGTAAATCAGTTGTCGGGAAGAAGCCAAAGAATGGACCCAAGCCTGAGACTCGGTGCTTTTATTGCAAGGGAAATGGTCACTGGAAGCGGAACTGCCCCAAGTACTTAGCGGATAAGAAGGCTGGCAATGCCAAAGGTATATGTGATATACATGTTATTGATGTGTACCTTACCAGCACTCGTAGTAGCTCATGGGTATTTGATACCTGTGCACTTGCTCATATTTGTCTCAAAATAGGAGCTGCGAAATAAGCGGAGACTAGCGAAGGACGAGGTGATGATGCGCGTCGGGAATGGTTCCAAGGTCGATGTGATCGCTGTCGGCACACTACCTCTACATCTACCTTCGGGATTAGTTTTAAACCTCAATAATTGTTATTTAGTGCCATCTTTTAGCATGAACATTGTATCTGGATCTCGTTTAATGCGAGATGGCTACTCATTTAAATCCAAGAATAATGGTTCTTCTATTTATATGAGAGATATGTTTTATGGTCATGCCTCGCTGGTCAATGGTTTATTTTTATTGAATCTCGAACGTGATGTTACACATATACATAGTGTGAATGCCAAAAGATGTAAGGTTGATAATGATAGTCCCACATGCTTGTGGCACTGCCGCCTTGGTCACATTGGTGTCAAACGCTTGAAGAAACTCCATGCAGATGGACTTTTGGAGTCTCTTGATTATGAATCATTTGACACGTGTGAACCATGCCTCATGGGTAAAATGACCACGACTCCATTCTCCAAAACATTGGAGCGCAACTTGTTGGAAATAATACATACTGATGTGTGCGGTAAAATGAGCATTGAGGCTTGCGGTGGCTATCGTCATGTTCTCACCCTCACTGATGACTTAAGTAGAAATGGGTATGTCTACTTTATGAAACACAAGTCTGAGACCTTTGAAAAGTTCAAGGAATTTCAGAGTGAGGTAGAGAATCAACATGATAGGAAAATAAAGTTCTTATGATCAGATCGTGGAGGAAAATATTTGAGTCATGAGTTTGGTACACACTTAAGGAAATGTGGAATTGTTTCACAACTCACGCCGCCTGGAACACCTCAGCGTAATGGTGTGTCCGAACGTCGTAACCGCACTCTATTGGATATGGTGCGATCTATGATGTCTCTTACCGATTTACCGCTTTCATTTTGGGGTTATGCTTTAGAGACAGCCACATTCACTTTAAATAGGGCACCGTCTAAATCCGTTGAGATGACACCATATGAATTATGGTTTGGGAAGAAACATAAGCTGTCGTTTCTAAAAGTTTGGGGATGTGATGCTTATGTCAAGAAACTTCAACCTGAAAAGCTCGAACCCAAGTCGGAAAAATGCGTCTTATAGGATACCCTAAGGAAACCATTGGGTATACCTTCTACCTCAGATCCGAAAGCAAGATCTTTGTTGCCAGGAACGGATCCTTTCTGGAGAAAGAGTTTCTCTCGAAAGAAGTAAGTGGGAGGAAAGTAGAACTTGATGAAGTACTGCCTCTTGAATTGAAGAGTAGCGCAGCTTAGGAAGATGTTTTGTGTTGCCTGCGCCGACTGTAGAGGAAGTTAATGATGATGGTCATGAAACTTCAGATCAAGTTGCTACTGAACTTCCAAGGTCCACAAGGGCACGTTCCGCACCAGAGTGGTACGACAACCCTGTCCTGGAAATCATGTTGTTAGACAACGGTGAACCTTTGAACTATGAAGAAGCGATGGCGGACCCGGATTCCAACAAATGGCTTGAAGCCATGAAATTCGAGATAGGATCCATGTATGAAAACAAAGTATGGAATTTGACAGATTTGCCCGATGATCGGCAAGCCATAGAAAATAAGTGGATCTTTAAGAATAAGACTGACATGGATGGTAATGTGACCGTCTATAACGCTTGGCTTGTCTCTAAGGGTTATAAACAAGTTCAAGGGGATGAGTATGATGAGACCTTCTCACCCGTAGTGAAGCTGAAGTCCGTCTGAATCATGTTAGCAGTTGTCGCATTCTATGATTATGAGATATGGCAAATGGACGTCAAAACGGCATTCCTTAACGGTTTCCTTAAGGAAGAATTGTATATGATGCAGCCGGAAGGTTTTGTCGATCCTAAGAATCCTGACAAGGTGTGCAAGCTCCAGCGCTCCATCTATGGCTGGTGCAAGCATCTCGGAGTTGGAACATTCGCTTTAATGAAATGATCAAAGCATCTGGGTTTATGCAGACTTATGGAGAAGCCTGTGTTTACAAGAAAGTGAGTGGGAGCTGTGTAGCATTTCTCATATTATATGTAGATAACATACTATTGATGGGAATGAAGGAAATATGCCCTAGAGGGAATAATAAAGTTATTAATTATTTCCTTATTTCATGATAAATGTTTATTATTCATGCTAGAATTGTATTAACCAGAAACTTAGTACATGTGTGAATACATAGACAAACAAAGTGTCACTAGTATGCCTCTACTTGACTAGCTTGTTGAATCAAAGATGGTGAAATTTCCTAGCCATAGACATGAGTTGTCATTTGATTAACAGGATCACATTATTAGAGAATGATGTGATTGACTTGACCCATTCCGTTAGCTTAGCACTTGATCGTTTAGTATGTTGCTATTGCTTTCTTCATGACTTATACATGTTCCTATGACTATGAGATTATGCAACTCCCGAATACCGAAGGAACACTTTCTGTGCTACCAAACATCACAACATAACTGGGTGATTATAAAAGTGCTCTACAGGTGTCTCCGATGGTACTTGTTGAGTTAGCATAGATCAAGATTAGGATTTGTCACTCCGATTGTCGGAGAGGTATCTCTGGGCCCTCTCGGTAATGCACATCACTATAAATCTTGCAAGCAATGTGACTAATGAGTTAGTTGTTGGATGATGTATTACAGAACGAGTAAACAGACTTGCCGATAACGAGATTGAGCTAGGTATTGAGATACCGACGATCGAATCTCGGGCAAGTAACATACCGATGACAAAGGGACCAACGTATGTTGTTATGCGGTTTGACCGATAAAGACCTTCATAGAATATGTGGGAGCCAATATGAGCATCCAGGTTCCGCTATTGGTTATTGACCGGAGACGTCTCTCGGTCATGTCTACATACTTCTCGAACCCATAGGGTCCGCATGCTTAATGTTCGGTGACGATTTACATTATCAGTTATGTGTTTTGATATACCAAAGGTAGTTCGGAGTCCCGGATGAGATCAGGGACATGATGACGAGTCTCGTAATGGTTGAGACGTAAAAATTGATATATTGGACGACTATATTCGGACATCGGAAAGGTTCCGAGTGATTCGGGTATTTATCGAAGTACCGAAGAGTTACGGGAATTCGCCGGGGAGTATATGGGCCTTATTGGGCTTTAAGGGAGGGGCGGCGCCTGATACGTCTCCAACGTATCAATAATTTTTGATTGTTCCATGCTATTATATTACCCATTTTGGATGTTTATGGGGTTTACTTTACACTTTATATCATTTTTGGGACTAACCTATTAACCGGAGGCCCAGCCTGTATTGCTATTTTTTTTGCCTATTTTAGTGTTTCGGAGAAAAGGAATATCAAACGGAGTCCAAATGGAATGAAACCTTCGGGAGCGATCTTTTTGAAACAAACGTGATCCAGAGGACTTGGAGTGGAAGTTAAGAAACGAAGGAGGCGGCCACGAGGGTGCCCGGCGCGCCCCCTACAGGTGGGCGCCCCCCCACCCACGTGGGACCCTCAAGCATCCACCGACCTACTTCTTCCTCCTACATATACCCATGTACCCTGAAAACATCAGGAGCGACCATGAAAAACTATTTCCACCGTCGTAACCTTCTATATCCGCGAGATCCCATCTTGGAGCCTTCGTCGGTGCTCCGCCGGAGGGGGAATCGACCATGGAGGGCCTCTACATCATCTCCAAGGCCTCTCCGATGAGTTGTGAGTAGTTTACCACAGTCCTTTGGGTCCATAGTTATTAGCTAGATGGCTTCTTCTCTTTCTTTGAATCTCAATACAAAGTTCTCCTTGATCTTCTTGGAGATCTATTCGATGTAACTCTTTTTGCGGTGTGTTTGTCGAGATCCGATGAATTGTGGGTTTATGATCAAGTTTATCTATGAGAAATATTTGATTCTCCTCTGAATTCTTTTATGTGTGATTAAGTTATCTTTGCAAGTCTCTTTGAATTATCAGTTTGGTTTGGCCTACTAGATTGATCTTTCTTGCAATGGGAGAAGTGCTTAGCTTTGGGTTCAATCTTGCGGTGTCCTTTCCCAGTGACAGCAGGGGCAGCAAGGTACGTATTGTATTGTTGCCATCGAAGATAAAAAGATGGGGTTTATATCATATTGCATGAGTTTATACCTCTACATCATGTCATCTTTCTTAATGTGTTACTCTGTTCTTATAAAGTAAATACTCTAGATGCATGCTGGATAGCGGTCGATGTGTGGAGTAATAGTAGTAGATGCAGGCAGGAGTCAGTCTACTTGTCACGGAGGTGATGCCTATATACATGATCATGCCTAGAGAATCTCATAATTATTCGATTTTCTATCAACTGCTCGACAGTAATTTGTTCACCCACCGTAATACTTATGCTATCTTGAGAGAAGCCACTAGTGAAACCTATGCCCCCCGGGTCTATCTCTTATCATATAAGTTTGCTATCTACTTTTATTTGCATCTTTACTTTTCCAATCTATATCATAAAATACCAAAAATATATTTATCTTATCATATTATCTCTATCAGATCTCACTTTCGCAAGTGGCCGTGAAGGGATTGAAAACCCATTTATTGCGTTAGTTGTGAGTTCTTGTTTGTTTGTGTACGTGCGTGGGACTTTTGAGGAGCCTCCTACTGGATTGATGCCTTGGTTCTCAAAAACTAAGGGAAATACTTACGCTACGATTGCTGCATCACCCTCCCCTCTTCAAGGAAAACCAACGCAAGCTCAAGACATAGCAAGAAGGATTTCTGGCGCCGTTGCCGGGGATGTCTTCGCTCAAGTCAAGACATACCAAGTACCCATCACAAACTCATCTCCCTCGCATTACATTATTTGCCATTTGCCTCTCGTTTTCCTCTCCCCCACTTCACCCTTGCCGTTTTATTTTCCCTCTCTTTCCCAATCTCCTCTCTCTTCTGCTTGCCTTTTTGTTTGCTTGTGTGTTGGATTGCTTGTCGCGATGGCGCAAGACAATACCAAATTGTGTGATTTCTCCAATACCAATAATAATGATTTCCTTAGTACTCCGATTGCTCCTCTTAATAATGTTGAGTCTTGTGAAATCAATACTGCTTTGCTGAATCTTGTTATGAAAGATCAATTCTCCGGCCTTCCAAGTGAAGATGCCCTACCCATCTAAACAACTTTGTTGATTTGTGTGAGATGCAAAAGAAGAAAGACACGGATAATGATATTGTTAATTGAAGTTATTTCCGTTTTCACTTAGAGATCGTGCTGAAGTTTGGTTTTCGTCTTTACCTAAGAATAGTATTGATTCATGGAATAAGTGTAAAGATGCTTTTATCTGTAAGTATTTTCCTCCCGCTAAGATCATCTCTCTTAGGAATGATATTATGAATTTTAAACAACTTGATCATGAGCATGTTGCCCAATCTTGGAAAGAATGAAATTGATGATTCGCAATTGCCCTACTCAAGGTTTGAATTTATGGATGATCATACAAATTTTTTATGTCGGATTGAATTTTGCTTCTAGAAATCTTTTAGATTCGGCCGCGAGAGGAACTTTTATGGAAATCACCTTAGGAGAAGCTACTAAACTCCTGGATAACATTATGGCTAATTATTCTCAATGGCACACCGAAAGATCTACTAGTAAAAAAGTGCATGCTATAGAAGAAATCAATGTTTTGAGTGGAAAGATGGATGAACTTATGAAACTGTTTGCTACTAAGAGTGCTTCTATTGATCCCAATGATATGCCTTTATCTACTTTGATTGAGAATAATAATGAATCTATGGATGTGAATTTTGTTGGTAGGAATAATTTTGGTAACCATGCTTATAGAGGAAATTTTAACACTAAACCATTCCCTAGTAATTCCTCTAATAATTATGGAAATTCTTACAATAATTCTTATGGAAATTTTAATAAGATGCCTTCTGATTTTGAGATTAGTGTTAAAGAATTAATGATCTCTCAAAAGAATTTTAATACCTTGCTTGAAGAAAAATTGCTTAAAGCTGATGATTTGGCTAGGAACGATGATAGACTTTTTCTTGATGTTGATTCTTTTAAACTTAGATCTACTCCTCCTAAGCATGATATCAATGAGTCTCTCAAAGCTATGAGAATTTCCATTGATGAGTGCAAAGAAAGAACCGCTAGATTGCATGCTAAGAAAGATTGCTTTGTAAAGGTGTGTTCTTCTAGTTTCCATGAAAATAATGATGAAGATCAAAAGGTTATTGATGTGCCCCCTATTAAATCTTTGTTTTGCAATATGAATCTTAATAATGATGGGACTGGAGATGAGTCAACTTTAGTTAAAAGGCGTCCCAATGATTCTGAGTTTTTAGATCTTGATGCTAAATTTGGTAAAAGTGGGATTGGAGAGGTCAAGACTTTAAATAGCATTGAACCCACTATCTTGGATTTCAAGGAATTTAATTATGATAATTGTTCTTTAGTAGATTGTATTTCCTTGTTGCAATCTGTGTTGAATTCTCATCATGCTTATAGTCAAAATAAAGCCTTTACCAAACATATTGTTGATGCCTTGATGCAATCTTATGATGAAAAATTTAATTTGGAAGTTTCTATACCTAGAAAACTTAATGATGAGTGGGAACCTACTATAAAGATTAAAATTAAAGATCATGAGTGTTATGCTTTATGTGATTTGGGTGCTAGTGTTTCCACAATTCCGAAAACTTTATGTGATATTCTAGGTTTGCATGATCTTGATGATTGCTCTTTAAATTTGCACCCTGCGGATTCTACCATTAAGAAGCCTATGGAAGGATCAATGATGTTCTTATTGTTGCAAATAGGAACTATGTGCCCGTAGATTTTATTGTGCTTGACATAGATCGCAATCTTGCTTGTTCTATTATTCTTGGTAGACCTTTCCTTAGAACGATTGGTGCGATTTTTGATATGAAGGAAGGGAATATTAGATTCCAATTTCCATTAAGGAAAGGCATGGAGCACTTTCCAAGAAAGAAAGTTAAATTACCTTATGAATCTATCATGCGATCTACTTATGAATTGAGTGCCAAAGATGGCACTACTTAGATCTATTCTCGCTTTTATGCCTAGCTTGGGGCGTTAAACAATAGCACTAGTTGGGAGGCAACCCAATTTTACTTTTTGTTTTGTTTTTGCTTCTGTTTAGTAATAATTTTTTCATCCACCTTCTGTTTAGATGTGTTTTCATGTTTTAATTAGTGTTTGTGCCAAGTAGAACCTATAGGATAACCTATGGTCATAGTTAATTTGATTTTGCTGAAAAACAGAAACTTTGCACGCACGAAAATAATTTTAGTAATTCACATAAACGTGCTTTTAGTTTATTATTTTTGCTGTAGATCAATAGACAACTTTCCCAGGACTTCCTATTTTGGTAGGATTTTTAGAGTTCCATAAGTATTCGAGAGTTACAGATTGCTATAGATTGTTCTGTTTTTGACAGATTCTGCTTTATGTGTGTTGTTTGCTTATTTTGATGCATCTATGCCTAGTATGTAGTGGTATGAACCATAGAGAAGTTGGAATACAGTAGGTTTAACACCAATATAAATAAATAATGAGTTCATTACAGTACCTTATGTGGTGGTTTTTCTTTCTTGCACTAACGGAGCTTATGAGATTTCCTGTTGAGTTTTGTGTTGTGAAGTTTTCAAGTTTTGGGTAAAGATTTGATGGACTATGGAATAAGGAGTGACAAGAGCCTAAGCTTGGGGATGCCCATGGCACCCCAAGATATTCAAGGATAACCAAAACCCTAAGCTTGGGGATGCCCCGGAAGGCATCCCCTCTTTCGTCTTCGTCCATCGGTAACCTTAGTTGGAGCTATATTTTTATTCGCCACATGATATGTGTTTTTCTTGGAGTGTCTTGTGTGATATTAGTCTTTGATTTTCAGTTTACCACAATCACCCTTGCTGTACACACCTTTTGGGAGAAACCCACTTGATTGGAATTTATTAGAATACTCCATGTGCTTCACTTATATCCTTTGAGCTAGATAGTTTTTGCTCTAGTGCTTCACTTATATCTTTTAGAGCACGGCGGTGGATTAATTTTGAAGAAATTGTTAATCTCTCATGCTTCACTTATATTATTTTCAGAGTCTTTTATAACAGCATGGTATATGCTATGGTTATAAAATTGGTCCTAGAATGATGGGCATCCAAGTTGGGTATGATAAAAACTATCATAGGAAGTGAATTGGATGCTATGATCAATTTGATACTTGATAATTGTTTTGAGATATAGAGGTGGTGATACTAGAGTCATGCTAGTTGGGTGATTATGAATTTAAAGAATGCTTGTGTTGAAGTTGGCAAGTCCCGTAGCATGCACGTATGGTAAGAGTTGTGTAACAAATTTGAAACATGAGGTGTTCTTAGATTGTGCATCCTTATGAGTGGCGGTCGGGGACGAGCGATGGTCTTTTCCTACCAATATATCCCCCTAGGAGCATGCATGTAGTGCTTGGTTTTTGATGACTTGTAGATTTTTGCAATAAGTATATGAGTTCTTTTAACTAATATTGAGTCCATGGATTATACGCACTCTCACCCTTCCATCATTGCTAGCCTCTTCGGTATCGTGCATTGCCCTTTCTCACCTTGAGAGTTGGTGCAAACTTCACCGGTGCATCCAAACCCCGTGATACTATATGCTCTATCACACATAAACCTCCTTATATCTTCCTCAAAACAGCCACCATACCTACCTATTATGGCATTTCCCTAGCCATTCCGAGATATATTGCCATGCAACTTTCCGCCGTTCCGTTCATCATCATGACACGCATTATCATTGTCATATTGCCTTGCATAATCATGTAGTTGACATCGTATTTGTGTGAAAGCCACCATGCATAAATTTTCATACATGTCACTCTTGATTCATTTCCCATCCCGGTACACCGTCGGAGTCATTCATATAGAGTCATATTTTGTTCTAGTTTTGAGTTGTAATTCATGAGTTGTGATTAAATAGAAGTGTGATGATCATCATTATTAGAGCATTATCCCCAAATAAAAAAAGAAAGGCCAAAAAAGGAAAATCCAAAAAAAGGCCAAATTAAAAAAAAGGCCCTCAAAAAAGGGGGCAATGTTACTATCTTTTTCCACACTTGTGCTTCAAAGTAGCACCATGTTCTTCATATAGAGAGTCTCATATGTTGTCACTTTCATATACTAGTGGGAATTCTTCATTATAGAACTTGGCTTGTATATTCCTACGATGGGCTTCCTCAAATGCCCTAGGTCTTCGTGAGCAAGCAAGTTGGGTGCACGCCCAATTAGTTTCTTTTGTTGAGCTTTCATACATTTATAGCTCTAGTGCATCCGTTGCATGGCAATCCCTCCTCCTCATGTTGACATCAATTGACGGGCATCTCCATAGCCCGTTGATTATCCTCGTCAATATGGGACTTTCTCTTTTTTTTGTCTTCTCCACACAATCTCCATCATCATATTCTATTCCACCCATAGTGCTATATCCATGGCTCACGCTCAAGTATTGCATGAAAGTTGAAAAAGTTTGAGATTATTTAAGTATGAAACAATTGCTTGGCTAGTCATCGGGGGGGGTGCAAGATGGGAGCATTTTTGTGTGATGAAAATGAAGCATGACCTAACTATGATTTTGTTGGGATGAACTTTCTTTAGCCATGTTATTTTGAGAAGACATGATTCCTTTGATTAGTATGCTTGAAGTATTACTATTTCTTATGTCAATATGAACTTTGATTTTGAATCATTTGGATCTGAACATTCATGCCACAATAAAGAAAATTACAATCAGAATTATGCTAGGTAGCATTCCAGATCAAAAATAATATTTTTTTAATCATTTACCTACTCGAGGACGAGTAGGAATTAAGCTTCGGGGATGCTTGATACGTCTCCAACGTATCTATAATTTTTGATTGTTCCATGCTATTATATTACCCGTTTTGGATGTTTATGGGCTTTACTTTACACTTTTATATCATTTTTTGGACTAACCTATTAACCGGAGGCCCGGCTCGTATTCTTGTTTTTTTTGCCTATTTCAATGTTTCAAAGAAAAGGAATATCAAACAGAGTCCAAACGGAATGAAACCTTTGGGAGTGATCTTTTTGGAACAAATGTGATCTAGAGGACTTGGAGTGGAAGTCAAGAAACGAAGGAGGCAGGCACGAGGGTGCCTGGCGCGCCCCCTACAAGTGCCCCCCCACCCTCGTGGGCCCCTCGAGCGTCCACCAACCTACTTCTTCCTCCTACATATACCCATGTACCCCCAAAACATCAGAAGAGGCCACGAAAAACTATTTCCACCGTCGTAACCTTTTGTATCCGCGAGATCCCATCTTGGAGCTTTCGCCGGCGCTCCGCCGGAGGGGGAATCGACCACGGAGGGCCTCTACATCATCTCCAAGGCCTCTCTGATGAGTTGTGAGTAGTTTACCACAGACCTTCGGGTCCATAGTTATTAGCTAGATGGCTTCTTCTCTCTCTCTTTGAATCTCAATACAAAGTTCTCCTTGATCTTCTTGGAGATCTATTCGATGTAACTCTATTTGCGGTGTGTTTGTCAAGATCCGATGAATTGTGGGTTTACGATCAAGTTTATCTATGAGAAATATTTGATTCTCCTCTGAATTATTTTATGTGTGATTAAGTTATCTTTGCAAGTCTCTTCGAACTATCAGTTTGGATTGGCATACTAGATTGATCTTTCTTTCAATGGGAGAAGTGCTTAGCTTTGGGTTCAATCTTGCGGTGTCCTTTCCAAGTGACAGCAGGGGCAACAAGGCACGTATTGGATTGTTGCCATCGAGGATAAAAAGATGGGGTTTATATCATATTGCATGAGTTTATCCCTCTACATCATGTCATCTTTCTTAATGCGTTACTCTGTTCTTATGAACTTAATACTCTAGATGCATGCTGGATAGTGGTCGATGTGTGGAGTAATAGTAGTAGATGCAGGCAGGAGTCGGTCTACTTGTCATCGACGTGATGCCTATATACATGATCATGCCTAGATAATCTCATAATTATTCGCTTTTCTATCAATTGCTTGATAGTAATTTGTTCACCCACCGTAATACTTATGCTATCTTGAGAGAAGCCACTAGTGAAACCTATGGCCCCCGGGTCTATCTCTTATCATATAAGTTTGCTATCTACGTTTATTTGCATCTTTACTTTTCCTATCTATATCATAAAATACCAAAAATATATTTATCTTATCATATTATCTCTATCAGATCTCACTTCCGCAAGTGGCCGTGAAGGATTGACAACCCCTTTATTGCATTGGTTGCGAGTTCTTGTTTGTTTGTGTAGGTGCGTGGGACTTTTGAGGAGCCTCCTACTGGATTGATACCTTGGTTCTCAAAAAACTGAGGGAAATACTTACGCTACTATTGCTGCATCACCCTTTCCTCCTCAAGGAAAACTAAAGCAAGCTCAAGACGTCGCAGCGCCCCCTCCTTCCTTCTCTTCTCTCTTCCCTTTCCTTGAATCCTACTCCTACTACATGGAAGGGGGGAATCCTATTCCCGGTGGGAGTAGGACTCCCCAGGGTGTGCCATAGAGAGGGTCGACCCCTCCCCTCCTCCACTCCTTTATATACGGGGAAGGGGGGCACCCCATACACACAAGTTGATCTGTTGATCTATCCCAGCCGTGTGCGGTACCCCCCCCCCCCCCTCTGCCATATTCCACCTCGGTCATATCATAGCGGTGCTTAGTCAAAGCCCTGCGTCGGTAGCAACATCATCACTGTCATCACGTCGTCGTGCTGACGGAACTCCCCCGTGAAGCTCTGCTGGATCGGAGTTCGCGGGACGTCATCGAGCTGAACGTGTGCTAAACTCGGAGGTGTCGTACGTTCGGTACTTGGATCGGTCGGATCGTGAAGACGTACAACTACATCAACTGTGTTGTGCTAACGCTTCCGAGGGAGTCCTGGATTAGGGGGTATCTGGATAGCTGGACTGAATACATCGTCCAGACTATTGAAGCGTGAAGATACAAGACTCAAGACTTCGGCTCGTGTCCGGATGGGACTCTCCTTTGCGTGGAAGACAAGCTTGGCAATCCGGATATTATATTTCCTTCCTCGTAACTGACTCCATGTAAATCCTAGCCCTCTCCGGTGTCTATATAAACCGGAGAGGATGGTCCTTAGAAGGCTGATCACAATTACAATCATACCATCATAGGCTAGCTCGTAGGGTTTAGCCTCTACGATCTCGTGGTAGATCTACTCTTGTAATACTCATATCTTCAATATTAATCAAGCAGGAAGTAGGGTTTTACCTCCATCGAGAGGGCCCGGACCTGGGTAAAAATTGTGTCCCTTGCTTCCTGTTAGCATCAGCCTAAGACGCACAGATCGGGACCCCCTACCCGAGATCCGCCGGTTTTGACACCGACATTGGTGCTTTCATTGAGAGTTCCTCTGTGTCATCGCTTTGGGGCTTGATGGCATCTTCATTCGTCAACAACACGGTCCAGGGTGAGACTTTTCTCCCTGGACAGATCTTTGTGTTCGGCGACTTCGCACTACGGGCCAACTCGCTTGGCCATCTGGAGCAGATCGACAGCTATGCACCCGGCCACCAGATTAGGTTCGGAAACTTGAACTACACGGCGGATATTCACGGAGACTTGATCTTCGACGGATTCGGCCCTGTGCCAGGAGCGCCGGACAGTCACGACGAGCACGGCCTAGACCTACCGTTGGACAATGCTCGGAACATCATCCCTGCAATAGCCCCGGATCTAAATCTGGAACAGGTTACGTTGCCCAAGTACGGAGGGGTAGACCCCGCCCCGCAGGCCGCATACTCATCGGTGTTGGAGCCGAACACAAGTCTTACCTATGTGGAGGCCTGTAACCCCGGACCCCCGGACTCGTATCCGGTCGTTGGTTCTGGTCCGCACACTCTTGAGCCAGGCGAGCTAGGTTGGGATCCGGTAATGGAGTTTACCGCTGCGGACATCTTTCAGCACTCGCCCTTTGGTGGCATGCTGAACTCATTAAAGTCTCTCTCTTTGTTAGGAGGCTCTGGGCTGAACTATGTCCAGCTTGAGTGGGGAGCAGGCGACGAAGGAATTCGCTGCCCACCCACCACCCACTCAGGGTCGGCCCTGAGGGGGAGGCAGCAGGGGCGGCCACCCAGGGCCCCCAACAATCCAGGGGCCCCCGTAGGAGGTGCAGCAGCCTATATGCCATGCAGATGGAGCTAATCACGCACGGAATTGTCCCATAGGAGAGGCAACTAATCACGGGAATAGGATTCCGATCTTGCGAGTTCTCCAATCTAGCCTGCGTCCCCATACTCCTTTTTTTCTTCCTAATTTTCAATCTCGAGTTTGCCAATCCTAGCTCCCGGATGCTGATTGTGAGTCAGAGATGCTACACCTCTTCTCTCTCGTCTCCAGGCAATCGATGCACTCACCTCCCGCCAGAGGCAACACAAGCAACCATCATGAATAGACTAACAACAGTGGACAAGGCTCTGGCTGGATTGGATTGGAATTGATCAATTAGTTTTGGACCGATGCTCTACGGATCAAGGTTAACCTCTTTTCTATTAACTAGTCCTTTTTTATCTATTCTCTAGTTCTTAGATACTTAGTTTGGATAGCTAAAAAATTACTTACTTTGTCAATCGAAGTGGATACCCAGAATTATTTTCGATATCTGAATCATCGATCAAGATTAGTGTTCTAAAAACTGGCACTAATTATATAATTTTGGAGATGACACTAGCATTAAAGTTGTAGTGATTTTTCATACTCCCTCCGTCACGGTTTAGAAGGCGCGCTTGGAAATTCTCTAGGACCTAGGTGGTTATCTATTGGTTGTGAGATGGGCTAAAAAATAGCATTCACACTTCGCATGCATATAGAACTAGTACTATCGGAGTACTAATTAGCTACTAGAAATAAACGCAATGCGCCTTAAACCTTGTCTATTGTGGAAACGCACGTAAATTTAACTGTGTCTTCTAAACTATGACGGAGGGAGTAGCTTTCTAATAAAACTGGATTTGCTCAATTTTCATTAATGTTTGTTCAGATATTACCAAACAGTGCTGCTATAACAGAGTATCAGATTTTAGTAAAATTATGTTTGCAAGAACTAGTCTATTTCTAATAAGAAACAATTTTTTAACACAACATGAAAGTTGTAGACAATTTTCTGCTGATCATTGTTGTTTCCTTGATTTAATGGACTTGACAAAATTCCAAGTTCAAATTGAAGGGAGGAAGATATATTTTTGGTTTCTTGTTGTGGGCTGTAGCTATACTTATATTTACCTAATAAAATGATCTGGCTAGATTGTAGATATTTTTTTTCTTCATGTCAAAACATGACGCTTATATTAAGAGGCCCCATTTTCTAGATCCGCCCCGGGCCCCCAAAATCTCAGGACCGGCCCTGCACCCACTTCATTGCCATGATCGATGATTTAACCGACGTGCTTGACTTCGACTTCGAAGACATGGATGGTATGGACGACGATGCCGGAGACATACAAGAGCCACCGCTCACAGGGCGGTGGACAGCCACCTCTTCATACGATATATACATGGTGGACACTCCGACAGAAAACAATGGCGATGAGGCAACGGAGGATAACCCCTCCAAGAAGAAAGCAAAGCATGGGTGTCGCCCGCGCCACTCCAAGCCCTGCCAAGGCAATACCGGCACCGGAGACAAAAAGAGTCCGGACGATGCCGACAATGAATACAACCCCAAATAGCCCGCCTTCGAGCAGGTCGAGCAGGAAGATGGGCAGGACAGCCCAGATGAACATGCGACGGATGGGTATCCAGAGGAGGATAACTACATGCCTTCCTCCGAAGACGAGATTAGCCTCGGCCACGACGAGTTCGGCGTGCCCGAGGACCCCGTGAAGCAGGAGCGCTTCAAGCGCCGGCTTATTGCCACTGCGAGAAGCCTGAAGAAGAAGCAGCAGCAGCTCCAAGCTGATCAAGACCTGCTCACAGATAGAAGGACAGAAGTCCTAGCAGCCGAGGAATATGGACTCGAGCGCCACATGGCTGACCGGCCGCCTCGAGGCCGGGATAAAATGGCATATCAGCTCGAATACCAGCCCGCACCCCTGCGCCAGTTTACTACGGCCCGGGGCAATACTCAGGACCTACGCGATAAACTAGATAACGCTGCAGGACAACCAAGATCGATCTACGGATCACGGGGGCGCGCTGCAACACATGATGATGACCATCATACCGGATAAACTAACAGCAAATCCGGCCGGGCCGAATATAACCAGTCAGAAGCAGCTGAACTGCGTCGCGACATAGCCCGGCACAGAGGCGCCGCACACCCCCTCTGCTTTACTGATGAAGTGATGGATCATGAATTCCCAGAAGGGTTCAAACCCGCAAACATCGAATCATATGATGGCACAACAGACCACGCGGTATGGATTCAAGATTTCCTTCTCCACATTCACATGGCCTGCGGAGAAGATCTACATGCCATCAAGTATCTTCCCCTTAAGCTCAAAGGACCCGCCCGGCATTGGCTAAACAGCCTGCACGCAAATTCCATTGGCAGTTGGGAAAACCTGGAAGACACATTTCTTGACAACTTCCAAGGCACATATGTGCGACCTCCGGATGCCGATGACTTGAGCCACATTACTCAACAGCCCGAAGAATCAGCCAGGAAATTCTGGACTCGGTTCCTAACTAAAAGGAACCAAATAGTCGATTGTCCGGACGCCGAAGCCCTGGCGGCCTTCAAGCATAATATCCGTGATGAGTGGCTCGCCCGACACCTCGGTCAGGAGAAACCCAAGTCTATGGCAGCTCTCACGACACTAATGACCCACTTTTGCGCGGGCGAGGACAGTTGGTTGGCTCGCAGCAGCACTACGCCACATTCTGGCACGTCAGATGTCCGTGACAATAACGGCAAGCTACGGCGCAACAGACACAAGCGACGGAACAACGGCGACAGCACCGAAGACACGGCGGTCAATGCCGGATTCAACGGATCCAAATCCGGTCAGCAGAAGAAGCCATTCAAGAGAAACAATCAGGGACCGTCCAGTCTAGACCGTATACTGGAGCGCTCGTGCCAAATTCATGGCACCCCGGACAAGCCAGCCAACCACACCAATAGAGACTGCTGGGTATTTAAATAGGCCGGTAAGATAAACGCCGAAAACAAGGACAAGGGGCTGCATAGCAACGATGACGAGGAGCCCCGGTGTCCGAACATGGGGGGACAGAAGAAATTTCCCCTCCCCAGGTGAAAACGGTCAACATGATCTACGTCACCCACATCCCCAAGCGGGAACGGAAGTGAGCACTACGGACGTCTACGCGATGGAGCTAGTCGTCCCCAAATTCAACCCATGGTCAGCTTGTCCGATCACCTTTGATCGTAGGGATCATCCTACTAGCATCCGTCATGGCGGCTCGGCCGCATTGGTCTTAGACCCAATCATCAACGGATTCCACCTCACGCGAGTCCTTATGGACTGCGGCAGCAGCCTGAACCTGCTTTACCAGGACACAGTGCGCAAAAGGGGCATCGATCCTTCAAGGATTAAGCCCACCAAAACCACCTTTAAAGGTGTAATTCCTGGAGTAGAGGCCCGTTGTACGGGCTCTATAACATTGGAAGTGGTCTTCGGATCTATAACTTTCGTAGCGAAGAGCTAATCTTTGATATCGTCCCTTTCCGCAGTGGTTACCACGCACTGCTCGGATGAACCGCATTCGCTAGATTCAATGCGGTACCACACTATGCATACCTCAAGCTCAAGATGCCAGGCCCGCGCGGGCTCATAACAGTCAACGGAAATATGGGCGGCTCTCTCCATATAGAAGAGCACACTGCAGCCCTTGCGGCAGAAGTACAATGCGGCCTCCTCCGGCAAACCACCAATACAGCGACGACAACCTCAAGCTCCGTCAAGCGAGGGCGGAACACCCCGCAACAGGATCAGCAGGCACGCCAAGAGCATGATTAGTAGTCCGGCCTCCACTCAATTCCCATCAAAGCGGCATTCGTGCCACGCGTACACAATTACGCACTCAAAATACCATGGACATAGGCGGAGGCGTAGCAGCGGCTCAGTCAACAGTACGGTATTGATTCGTAACCTTTCCTTTTACCTTTAAGGACATTGCTTTAGTGCAGCTTCTCCAGAAGAGCCGGATTGTCGGACTTACATAGGAGAGAAAACCAAGGAGGTAATAGGCTTTGCGCACAGAAGGAAATACCCAGGTGGAATCTATTTGCGATTGTTATACCTGCTTTATCTATCTGTACGTAGCCTGCCTCTGGATAGGATATGTCAAATTATCCTCTTTATCTCCGCCTAATGCATTCATTGTAAACATACGCCTAAACGTATTATTCATCAATGGGAGATCATATACAGCATCAACTTATTATTCTTATTTGAGCATTTTTTACAAATATCTATTTAATATTGCATCCATACACTTTGGTACGTTGAGTTTGCCAGGGGCTTCTTATGGCGCCCCATAATACGGCACGACAAGTCCGAACACTTTCAACAGTGCAGCACCCCGAACTTATAGCATTATATGCATCAGCTCCGAATCATGTCTTGGGTCTATAGTTGGGATAACCCGGCTCCCTTGTTTTGGTGCCTTATGTTCCGTTATATCGGCTAAGGTAGCGCAGGGAGAACTACTACGGTTGTGCCCTGGTTCTTCTAGACAAGCACCTCAGTAGAGAAAGCCGAAAACTGACCGGCATGATGTGGCGAGAGCTGGTCGTTGTTCAAGAGGTCTTAAAATCCTTAAAGATTTTTCCGCTTTAGGCGATAAATCGGCTTTGTCTGATCTAGGCGTGTATAGCGCCCTAATTCGGTCTTCCGGATTCTACGGGCTTCGCCGAATTTTAAAATTGTAGACTTCTATGGCTAAGTGAAGGTTATAAAGCCGCATAGTCCGATTGCCTTGTTCGCGGTGCTGGACACCTCCTTAAGGGACCAAACATTTGGATAAAGAGTGTTCGGATTATCCACGAACACCCCAGTACTAGTTATATGGGGGCGGAAGCCGACGACTGGCCTACTTTAAGAATTTGATAAACAGCCGCACAGAAGGTAATATTTTAAATAACAAAATTGCTACTTAGCGCAAGTAACTTCGTCTTTCAATTACAAACATGACAGAAGTGAATTCATTCAAAAATTATGTCCTTGGTACATTCATCGGCCATGAGGCGAGCACCCTTCATAACGCCATCATAATACTTCTCGGGAATGTGATGTGGCTTGCCCTCTGGCGGCCCATCCTTCACCAGCTTCTCCGCATCCAGCTTGCCCCAATGCACCTTCGCACGGGCAAGGGCCCGGCGGGCACCCTCAACGCAAATACATCGCTTGATGACTTCCAGTCGCGGACAGGCATTCACCATCCGCTTGATCAGGCCGAAGTAGATGGTGGGCAGGGGCTCACCAGGCCACATCCGGACTATGAAATCCTTCATAGCCACTTCGGCCGCCCTGTGGAGTTCGACCAACTGCTTCAGTTGGTCACTCAGAGACGTTGGATGTTCGGCCCCAGCATACTGGGACCAGAACAGCTTCTCCGTTGAGCTCCCCTCCTGAGCACGATAGAACTCCGCGGCGTCTGATACGCTGCGTGGCAGATCTGCGAATGCCCTAGAGAGCTCCGGACTCGTGTAAGTAAAAGAAATGCCTCCTCCACATGGTTGCTTTGCCTAAAGAATTTCTTACCCGCCGCTATCTTTTTGGTCTCTTGGATTTCCTGTTGTGCCCTCTTGGCTTCTGCCTTGGTGTCTTTCATACTTGTAAGGGCCTTCGCAAGCTCGGCCTATTTTGCTTTAAGCTCATGCTCCACGGACTCGAACCTTTTGCCGAGCTCATGGAGCTCTTCTTGTACTTCACCCACTCGGGCTTCTTGCTTTTTGCGCTCCTCGCATTCCAAGGCTGCCTTGTGTTCGGCCTCGGACAGCGCTTTCTTAAGAGACGCCACTTCGATGGTGGCCTCTGTTACCAAATCACGATGCCTCGTCGTTAGAATAACCAATTTTATTTATACTTTACTATATGAGAGAGGGGAATCATTCACCTTTGCTCTCCTCGAGCTGCCTCCTCGTGAGGCCGAGCTCTCCCTGTGCCTGCTCCAAGTCCTGCTTTAGGCCGGCGATTTTGGCCGTACGGACAGCAGCGGCCAGCAGCACATCCTGTTTATTTACATTCAAACTTATTGTTAGACTCCTGCGGATTATAATTGACCCTTCATTTGGATTTTCCTTCCGAACACCAAACAGAGTATCAGGGGCTACTACCTATCGGGTGGTAATTTCACACATTTTTACTTACCTTAAAGCCTGTCAGGAGGCTGGTGCAGGCTTCGGTTAGTCCGCTCTTGGCGGACGAAACCTTCTGAATCACCGAACTCATAAGAGTACGGTGCTCTTCATCTAGGGAAGAGCCGCGAAGCGCTTCCAGCAGACAATCCAGCGCCTCGGGCGCAACAGAAGTCCTTGATACAGACGGCCCTCCCTCCCTAACGAGGGGCTGCCCGCCTGAGTCCGGAACCACTGAAGGCTCCGGAATAGTGTTCGTCTGTGAGCCCGGCTTACCGTGGCTCTCATCAACATGATCCGCGGGGATCTTGAACCCTGCGAGTCCGACGTCTGGAATGCCGCCTTGAGGCGCCTCCAGGGCCACCTCCCCCATCTCTGGGAGCCTTTGGGACAACACCTCCGTGTCATCCGCAGGCCGAGGAGAAGTGGCCATCGGGAGTGAGTTCATTGCTGACTCACTCAAGGACCCGTCCGAAGACGATACCTCGGGATGGGCCCTGGCCGGACTGCATACAAGTTCGGCGTTATAACAAAACCATGAAGCAAAATTACGATGGAGTGCGGATACTTACGATCGCACTAAAGGCTTCTTCCTGGGCAGCCACCCTTCCTCGCTATCGGTGGCGATGGCAGAGTAGTCCGGAAGGGACACCTTTCCCTTCTTGGACGTCCCAGTCTCCCCCACCGGGGCGGCCTTCCTCTTTTTCTCCCCCCCCAGTATGGGGAGGTGGAGTTTCTTCTTGTTTTCCCCCACTTCCGCGGGAGGAATCTGCCTCATCGTCATCAGACGACAAGGGTATGACGGCCGTGCGACGGGGGCCTCTCCTGGTCCCCTGGTCCGCCCTCTCAGGCCCCTCGTCTTTTCCGGATGGGGCGGCCTCCTCCTCTTCTTCTTCTTCCCCTGCGGGGGAGGAGGGTGCCTCGTCGTCTTCGGACGGGGCTTGTGCAACCTTACGCCGGAGACCCTTTCGGGTCACCGGGGCCTTCTTATCGGCCTTCTTCTCCGGCCCCTTGTAGGGCGCCGGGACCAGCATCTTCGCCAGAAGATCATTAGCTGGGCCTTCTGGCAGCGGAGCAGGAAAGTCGATCCGCTCCGTTGTCTCCACATAATCCTGAATAAATATGCACAATCACTCAAGGATTCCCCATGTATATTGGGAAGAACCAAACCCGGTGACAGCCTGATTAATCACCTGAATAGGATGCCGTGCGGTGTGGAGCCCGCGGTCCTCGGATATGAGAGGAGGTACTTTGGTGGCCTTGAACAACGCCTTCCACGCGTTCTTGTGCTTCAGGCCATAGAGCCTCTAGAGCGTCTGGTGTTCGGCCGGGACGAACTCCCACAGATTGAATTCCCGCCTTTGGCACGGTAGAATTCGGCGAACGAGCATGACCTGGATCATGTTGACAAGCTTGATGTTCTTGTCCTTCATGCCCTTGATGCAGTTTATGAGTCCGGTCAGCTCTGTAGATTCGCCCCATAACAGGCCCTTCTGTTCCCAGGAGGTGAGCCGCATAGGGGTTCTGGATCGGAACTCGGGGGCCGCCACCTAGTTGGCGTCGCGTGACTCGGTGATGTAGAACCATCCCGATTGCCACCCCTTCACGGTTTCTGCAAAGGAGCCATCAAGCCAGGTGACATTAGGCATTTTGCCCACCATGGCTCCTCCTCACTCCCCTCGCTGGCCGCTCACGATCTTTGGCTTCACGCAGAAGGTTTGCAGCCATAAGCCAAAATGCGGCTTGATGCGGAGGAAAGCCTCGCATACGACGATGAACGCCGAGATGTTGAGGACGAAGTTCGGGGCTAGATCATGGAAATCTAGCCCGTACTAGAACATGAGCCCGCGGATGAAGGGGTGGAGTGGAAACCCCAGTCCATGGATGAAGTGGGCAAGAAACACGACCCTCTCGTGGGGTCCTGGAGTTGGAATGACCTGCCCTCCGTCTGGTAGCTGGTGCGCTATGTCTGCGGCCAAGTATCCGGCCGCCTGAAGACTTGCGATATTCTTCTCCTTCATGGTGGAAGCCACCCATTTGCCTCCTGCTCTAGACATGTTTAACTGTGCAGAGAAGGCTTGGACTAGGGCGTTGGAGCTCGAGGAGGCAAGAGTGGGAAGAGGAAGAAGAAGGCATGGGTAAGAATGGGGAACTCTTATCCCTTTATAGAGGCGACGAAAGCGGTGCGCCTCCCCACTAGCCTGTTGAGAATCTCTTACTTCCCAAGCACCACGATTGATGGCACGGGGGGATTACCCATACCCGTATTGATGAGAATCCCGTGATAAGGGGACATGATCTCTGCTTTGACAAGAGTGTCAAGGAAACCGCCTCGCAATACGCGTTGTGGCTGGTTGTGGAAAAACGGTTTGAATAATGACCTGGCTGTAATGGCATATCACATCGTCTAAACGTTGTCAGCTGAATTATCATTCTCTCTATGGTGGTATGTGAAGATCATTTTGCAGATCCGGACACGGTCTACGTGTTCGATGATAATCCTCGAGTATTCGGATGGAGGAACCCACCTTGCAATGCCGAAGACAAGACTGCGCGCCGGACTCATCGTCATTGAAGGCTGGTTCAGGGGCTACTGAGGGAGTCCTGGATTAGGGGGTATCGGACAGCCGGACTAAATACATCGTCCGGACTATTGAAGCGTGAAGATACAAAACTCAAGACTTTGGCCCGTGTCCGGATGGGACTCTCCTTTGCGTGGAAGACAAGCTTGGCGATCCGGATATTATATTTCCTTCCTTGTAACCGACTCCATGTAAACCCTAGCCCTCTCCGGTGTCTATATAAACCGGAGAGGATGGTCCTTAGAAGGCCGATCACAATTACAATCATACCATCATAGGCTAGCTCTTAGGGTTTAGCCTCTATGGTCTCGTGGTAGATCTACTCTTGTACTACTCATATCTTCAATATTAATAAAGAGGGAAGTAGGGTTTTACCTCCACCGAGAGGGCCCGAACCTGGGTAAACATTGTGTCCCTTGCTTCCTGTTACCATCAGCCTAAGACGCACAGATCGGGACCCCCTACCCGAGATCCGCCAATTTTGACATCGACAGCTTCTGCTTTTGGTATATGAGGGTACGTGGACTCACACTCCCCGCTCGTTGCTATGCATCACCATGATCTTGTGTGTGTGTAGGATTTTTTTTTGAAATTACTGCGTTCCCCAACAGTGGCATCCGAGCCAGGTTTTTGCGTAGATGTTATATGCACGAGTAGAACACAAGTGAGTTGTGGGCGATACAAGTCATACTGCTTACCAACATGTCATACTTTGGTGCGGCGGTATTGTTGGATGAAGCGGCCCGGACCGACATTACGCGTACGCTTACGCGAGACTGGATCTACCGACGTGCTTTGCACATAGGTGGCTGGCGGGTGTCAGTTTCTCCAACTTAAGTTGAACCGAGTGTGGCTACGCCCGGTCCTTGAGAAGGTTAAGACAACACTAACTTGACTAAATATCATTGTGGTTTTGATGCGTAGGTAAGAACGGTTCTTGCTAAGCCCGTAGCAGCCACGTAAAACTTGCAACAACAAAGTAGAGGACGTCTAACTTGTTTTTGCAGGGCATGTTGTGATGTGATATGGTCAAGACGTGATGAGATATAAGTTGTTGTATGAGATGATCATGTTTTGTTGAAGTTATTGGCAACTGGCAGAAGCCTTATGGTTGTCTCATTATTGCATAAGATGCAAGCGCCAAATAATTGCTTTACTTTATCGCCATGCGATAGCAATAGTTGCAAGAGCAATAGTTGGCGAGACGTCAATGTGATGACACATTGATATAGATCAAGATGATGGAGATCATGGTGTCATGCCGGTGACGATGGAGATCATAACGATGCTTTGGAGATGGAGATTAAAGGCACCAGATGATGATGGCCATATGATGTCACATATTTTGATTGCATGTGATGTTTATCTTTTATACATCTTATTTTGCTTAGTTCGGCGGTAGCTTTATAAGATGGTCTCTCACTAAATTTCAAGGTAAAAGTGTTCTCCCTAAGTATGCACCGTTGCCAAAGTTCATCGTGCCGAGACACCGCGTGATGATCGGGTGTGATAAGCTCAACGTTCACATACAACGGGTGCAAGCCAGTTTTGCACATGCAGAAATACTTAGGTTAAACTTGACAAGCCTAGCATATGCAGATATGGCCTCGAAACACTAAGACCGAAAGGTCGAGCGTGAATCATATAGTAGATATGATCAACATACTGATGTTCACCATTGAAAACTACTCCATTTCACGTGATGATCGGAACTGGTTTAGTTGATTTGGATCACGTGATCACTATATGATTAGAGGGATGTCTATCTAAGTGGGAGTTCTTAAGTAATATGATTAATTGAACTTTAATTTATCATGAACTTAGTCCTGGTAGTATTTTGCAAATAATGTTGTAGATCAATAGCTCGCGTTGTTGCTTCCCTATGTTTTATATGTGTTCCTAGGGAAAACTAAGTTGAAAGATGATAGTAGCAATAATGTGGACTGGGTCCATGATCTGAGGTTTATCCTCATTGCTGCACAGAAGAATTATGTCCTTGATGCACCGCTAGGTGACAGACCTATTACAAGAGCAGATGCAGACGTTATGAACGTTTGGCTAGCTCAATATGATGACTACTTGATAGTTTAGTGCGCCATGCTTAATGGCTTAGAATTGGGACTTCAAAGATGTTTTGAACGTCATGGACCATATGAGATGTTCCAGGAGTTGAAGTTAATATTTCAAGCAAATACCCGAGTTGAGAGATATGAAGTCTCCAACAAGTTCTATAGCTAAAAGATGGAGGAGAATTTCTCAACTAGTGAGCATGTGCTCAGATTGTCTGGGTACTACAATCGCTTCAATCCAGTGGGAGTTAACCTTCCAGATAAGATAGTGATTGACAGAGTTCTCTAGTCACCATCACCAAGTTACTGGAACTTCTTGATGAACTATATTATTCAAGGGATGACGAAACGTATCCCGAGCTTTTCATGATGATGAAATCGACGAAGGTAGAAATAAAGAAAGAGCATCAAATGTTGATGATTAACAAGACCACTAGTTTCAAGAAAAGGGCAAAGGGAAAGAAAGGGAACTTCATGTAGAATGGCAAGCAAGTTGTCACTCCCGCAAAGAAGCCTAAAGCTGGACCAAAGCCTGAAACTGAGTGCTTCTACTACAAAGGAAATGGTCACTGGAAGCGGAAATTCCCTGAATATTTGGTGGATAAGAAGGATGGAAAAGTGAACAAGGGTATATGTGATATACAGGTTATTGATGTGTACCTTACTAGTGTTTATAGTACCCCCTGGGTATTTGATACTTGTTCGGTTGCTAAAAATTAGTAACTCGAAACAGGAGTTACAGAATAAACAGAGACTAGCTGAGGGTGAAGTGACGATGTGTGTTGGAAGTGGTTCCAAGATTGATATGATCATCATCGCACACTCCCTATACTTTCGGGATTAGTGTTAAACCTAAATAAATGTTATTTGGCATTTGCATTGATCATGAATATGATTTGATCATGTTTATTGCAATATGGTTATTCATTTAAAGTCAAAGAATAATTGTTGTTCTCTTTACATGAATAAAACCTTTGATGGTCATACACCCAATGAAAATAGTTTGTTGGATCTCGATCATAGTGATACACAAATTCATAATATTGATGCCAAAAGATGCAAAGTTGATAATGATAGTGCAACTTATTTGTGGCACTGCCGTTTGGGTTATATCGGTGTAAAGCGCATGAAGAAACTCCATAAAGATGGACTTTTGGAATCACTTGGTTATGAATCATTTGATGCTTGCGAACCGTGCCTTTTGGGAAAGATGACTAAAACTCCGTTCTCCGGAACAATGGAACGAGCTACTGACTTGTTGTAAATAATACATACCGATGTATGCGGTCCAATGAGTGTTGATGCTCGTGGCGGGTATCGTTATTTTCTGACCTTCACAGATGATTTGAAGAGATATGAGTATATCTACTTAATGAAGCACAAGTCTGGAACATTTGAAAGGTTCAAAGAATTTCAGAGTGAAGTGGAGAAGCATCGCAACAAGAAAATAAAGTTTCTACGATCTGATCGTGGAGGAGAATATTTGAGTTACGAGTTTGGCCTTCATTTAAAACAATGTGGAATAGTTTCACAGCTCACGCCACATTGAACACCACAACATAATGGTGTGTCCGAACATCGTAACCACACTTTATTGGATATGGTGCGATCTATGATGTATCTTACCGATTTACCACTATCGTTTTGGTGTTATGCATTAGGGACAACTGCATTCACTTTAAACAGGGCACCATCAAAATCTGTTGAGACGACGCCTTATAAACTGTGGTTTGGCAAGAAACCAAAGTTGTCGTTTCTTAAAGTTTGGGGTTGCGATGCTTATGTGAAAAAGTTTCAACCTGATAAGCTCGAACCCAAATCAGAGAAGTGCGTCTTCACAGAATACCCAAAGGAAACTGTTGGGTACACCTTCTATCACAGATATGAAGGCAAGATATCTGTTGCTAAGATGGATCCTTTCTAGATAAGGAGTTTCTCTCGAAAGGAGTGGGAGGAAAGTAGAACTTGATGAGGTAATTGTACCTTCTCCCGAATTGGAAAGTAGTTCATCATAGAAATTAGTTCTAGTGATTCCTACACCAATTAGTGAGGAAGTTAATGATGATGATCATGAAACTTCAGATCAAGTTATTACAGAAACTTGTAGGTCTTCCAGAGTACGGTCCGCACCAGAGTGGTACGGTAATCCTATTCTAGAAGTCATGTTACTAGACCATGATGAACCTATGAACTATGAGGAAGCGATGATGAGCCCAGATTCCGCGAAATGGCTTGAAGCCATGAAATCTGAGATGGGATCCATGTATGAGAACAAAGTGTGGACTTTGGTGGACTTGCCCGATGATCGACAAGCCATAGAACATAAATGGATCTTCAAGAGGAAGACAGACACTGATAGTAGTGTTACTATCTACAAAGCTCGACTTGTCGAAAAAAGTTTTTCAACAAGTTCAAGGTGTTGAATACAATGAGATTTTCTCGCTCGTATCGATGCTTAAGTCTGTCCAAATAATGTTAGCAATTGCCACATTTTATGAAATCTGGCAAATGGATGTCAAAACTACATTCCTTAATGGATTTATTAAAGAAGAGTTGTATATGATGCAACCAGAAGGTTTTGTCAATCCTAAAGGTGCTAACAAAATGTGCAAGCTCCAGCGATCCATCTATGAACTGGTGCAAGCATCTCGGAGTTGGAATATACGCTTTGATGAGTTGATCAAAGCATATGGTTTTATACAGACTTTTGGAGAAGCCTATATTTACAAGAAAGTGAGTGGGAGCTCTGTAGCATTTCTAGAACTATATGTAGATGACATATTGTTGATTGGAAATGATATAGAAATTCTGGATAGTTTAAAAGGATACTTGAATAAGAGTTTTTCAAAGAAAGACCTCGGTGAAGCTACTTACACATTGAGCATCAAGATCTATAGAGATAGATCAAGACGCTTGATAAGATTTTTCAATGAGTACATACCTTGATAAGATTTTGAAGTAGTTCAAAATGGAACAGTCAAAGAAGGAGTTCTTGCCTGTGCTGCAAGGTGTGAAGTTGAGTAAGACTCAAAACCCGACCATGGCAGAAAATAGAAAAAGAATGAAAAGTCATTCCCTATGCCTCAGTCATAGGTTCTATAAAGTATGCTATGTTGTGTACTAGACCTATTGTATACCTTGCTCTGAGTTTGGCAAGGGAGTACAATTTTTGATCTAGAAGTAGATCACTAGACAACGGTCAAGAATATCCTTAGTAAGGATTAAGGAAATATTTCTTGGTTATAGAGGTGATAAAGAGTTCGTTGTAAAGAGTTACATCGATGCAAGCTTTTACACCGATCCAGATGACTCTAAGTCTCAATCTGGATACATATTGAAAGTGGGAGCAATTAGCTAGAGTAGCTCCGTGCAGAGCATTGTAGACATAGAATATTTTGCAAAATACATACGGCTCTGAATGTGACAGACCCATTGACTAAACTTCTCTCACGAGCAAAACATGATCACATCTTAGTACTCTTTGGGTGTTAATCATATATCGATATGAACTAGATTATTGACTCTAGTAAACCCTTTGGGTGTTGGTCACATGATGATGTGAACTATGGGTGTTAATCACATGCAGATGTGAATATTAGTGTTAAATCACATGGTGATGTGAACTAGATTATTGACTCAGAGGTGCCGTACGTTCGGTACTTGGATCGGTCGGATCATGAAGACGTACGACTACATCAACCGCGTTGTGCTAACGCTTCCACTTTCGATCTACGAGGGTATGTGGACTCACTCTCCCCGTTCGTTGCTATGCATCACCATGATCTTGCGTGTGCATAGAATTTTTTTTGAAATTACTGCGTTCCCCAATAGGGAAATGATATAGAACTTTTGGAAAGCGTAAAGGCCTACTTGAATAAGTGTTTTTTAGTGAAGGGCCTTGGAGAAGCTGCTTACATATTAGGCATCAAGATCTATAGAGATAGATCAAGACGCCTCATTGGTCTTTCACAAAGCACATACCTTGACAAGACATTGAAGAAGTTCAATATGGATCAGTCCAGGAAGGGGTTCTTGCCTGTATTGCAAGGTGTGAAATTGAGCACGGCTCAATGCCCGACCTCAGTAGAAGATAGAGAAAAGATGAGTGTCATCCCTTATGCCTCAGCCATAGGGTCTATTATCTATGCCATGCTGTGTACCAGACCTGATGTGAACCTTGCCGTAAGTTTGGTAGGGAGGTACCAAAGTAATCCCGACATGGAACACTGGACAGCGGTCAAGAATATCCTGAAGTACCTGAAAGGAATAAGGATATGTTTATCATTTGTGGAGGTGACGAAGAGCTCGTTGTAAAGGGTTATGTTGATGCTAGCTTCGACACAGATCTGGATGACTCCAAGTCACAAACCGGATACGTGTACATTTTGAATGGTGGGCAGTCAGCTGGTGCAGTTGCAAGCAAAGCGTCGTGGCGGGATCTACATGTGAAGCGGAGTACATGGCAGCCTCGGAGGCAGCACATGAAGCAATCTGGATGAAGGAGTTCATCACCATCCTAGGAGTTATTCCCAATGCATCGGGCCCGATGACTCTCTTCTGTGACAACACTGGTGCTATTGCCCTTGCCAAGGAGCCCAGGTTTCACAAGAAGACCAGGCATATCAAGCGTCACTTCAACTCCATTCGTGAAAATATTCAAGATGGAGACATAGATATTTGTAAAGTGCATGCGGATCTGAATGTCGCAAATCCGTTGACTAAACCTCTTCCACGAGCAAAACATGACCAACACCAGAACTCTATGGGTGTTCGATTCATCATGATGTAACTAGATTATTGACTCTAGTGCAAGTGGGAGACTGTTGGAAATATGCCCTAGAGGCAATAATAAAATGGTTATTATTATATTTCATTGTTCATGATAATTGTCCGTTGTTCATGCTATAATTGTATTAACCGAAAACCGTAATACATGTGTGAATACATAGACCGTAATATATCCCTAGTAAGCCTCTAGTTGGCTACCTCGTTGATCAATAGATGGTTGTGGTTTCCTGACCATGGACATTGGATGTCGTTGATAACAGGATCACATCATTAGGAGAATGATGTGATGGACAAGACCCAATCCTAAGCATAGCACAAGATCGTGTAGTTCGTTTCCTAAGAGCTTTTCTAATGTCAAGTATCATTTCCTTAGACCATGAGATTGTGCAACTCCCGGATACCGTAGGAATGCTTTGGGTGTACCAAAAGTTACAACGTAACTGGGTGGCTATAAAGGTGCACTACAGGTATCTCCAAAAGTGTCTGTTGGGTTGGCATGAATCGAGATTGGGATTTTTCACTCCGTATGACAGAGAGCTATCTCTGGGCCCACTCAGTAATGCATCATCATAATGAGCTCAATGTGACTATGGAGTTAGTCACAGGATCATGCGTTATGGAACGAGTGAAGATACTTGCCGGTAACGAGATTGAACGAGGTATGGGGATACCGACGATCGAATCTCGGGCAAGTAACATACCGGTGGACAAAGGGAATTGTATACGGGATTGATTGAATCCTCGACATCATGGTTCATCCAATGAGATCATCATTGAACATGTGGGAGCCAACATGGGTATCCAGATCCCGCTATTGGTTATTGGTCGGAGAGATGTCTCGGTCATGTCTGCATGGTTCCAGAACCCGTAGGGTCTACACACTTCAGGTTCAGTGACGCTAGAGTTGTTATGGGAAATTGTATGTGGTTGCCGAAGGTTGTTCGGAGTCCCGGATCAGATCCCGAATGTCACGAGGAGTTCCGGAATGGTCCGGAGGTAAAGATTTATATATGGGAAGTCCAGTTTCTGTCACAGGAATGGTTTCGGGGATTATCGGTATTGTACCGGGACCACCGAAAGGTGTCCGGGGGTCCCCCGGGTGGGGCCGCTTGCCACAGGGGACTTAATGGGCTGAACAAGGGTGGGAACCATCCCCCTAGTGGGTAGGTGCGCCCCCCAAGGGCCCAAACTTGGGGGGCAAGTTCCCCCCTTGGCTGTCGCCCCCCTTGTAGATGGGATCTAGGGGGGACGGCCCCCTCTCCCCTTCCCCTATAAATAGTGGGGGGGGGAGGACTGCCATACCCTTCCCCTAGTGCAGGCCCTCCCTCCTCCAACACCTCCTCCTCCATAGAGCTTGGCGAAGCCCTGCAGGAAAACCGCAAGCTCCACCACCATGCCGTCGTGCTGCCAGAGCTCTCCCTCAACTTCTCCTCTCCCCTCGCTGGATCAAGAAGGAGGAGATGTCCCCAGGCTGTATGTGTGTTGAACGTGGAGGCGCCATCCGTTTGGCTCTAGATCAGATCTTCCGCGATTTGAATCGCCGCGAGTACGACTCCAACAACCGCGTTCTTTAACGCTTCCGCTTAGCGATCTTCAAGGGTATGAAGATGCACTCCCTCTCTCTCTCTCTCTCTCTCTCATTGCTAGTGTCTCCTAGATTGATCTTGGTGAGACGTAGGAAAATTTTGAATTATTACTACGTTCCCTACTACCTCTTGAGCACTGCGTTGGTTTTCCCTTGAAGAGGAAAGGGTGATGCAACAAAGTAGCGTAAGTATTTCCCTCAGTTTTTGAGAACCAAGGTATCAATCCAGTAGGAGGATCCACACAAGTCCCTCGTACCTACACAAACAAACAAGAACCTCACAACCAACGCGATAAAGGGGTTGTCAATCCCTTCACGGTCACTTGCGAAAGTGAGATCTGATAGAGATAATAAGATAAGATAAATATTTTTGGTATTTTTATGATATAGATTGAAAAGTAAAGATTGCAAAATAAAGTAGATTGGAAACTTATATGATGGAGAATAGACTCAGGGGCCATAGGTTTCACTAGTGGCTTCTCTCAAGATAGCATAAGTATTACGGTGGGTGAACAAATTACTGTCGAGCAATTGATAGAAAAGTGCATAGTTATGAGAATATCTAGGCATGATCATATATATATGCATCACGTCCGCGACAAGTAGACCGACTCCTGCCTGCATCTACTACTATTACTCCACATCGACCACTATCGAGCATGCATCTAGAGTATTAAGTTCATAAGAACAGAGTAACGTATTAAGCAAGATGACATGATGTAGATGGATAAACTCAAGCAATATGGTGTAAACCCCATCTTTTTACCCTCGATGGCAACAATACAATATGTGCCTTGCTGCCCCTGCTATCACTGGGAAAGGACACCGCAAGATTGAACCCAAAGCTAAGCACTTCTCCAATTGCAAGAAAGATCAATCTTGTAGGACAAACCAAACTGATAATTTGAAGAGACTTGCAAAGATAACCAATCATACATAAAATAATTCAGAGGAGATTCAAATATTTCTCATAGATAAACTTGATCATAAACCCACAATTCATCGGATCTTGACAAACACACCGCAAAAAGAGTTACATCGAATAGATCTCCAAGAAGATCAACGAGAACATTATATTGAGATTCAAAGAGAGAGGAGAAGCCATCTAGCTAATAACTATGGACCCGAAGGTATGTGGTAAACTACTCACAACTCATCGGAGAGGCTATGGTGTTGACGTAGAAGCCCTTCGTGATCGATTCCCCCTCCGGCGGAGCGCCGAAAAAGGCTCCAAGATGTGATCTCATGGGTACAGAAGGTTGCAGCGGTGGAAATAGGGTTTTGTGGTGCTCCTGGATGTTTTCGGGGTACGTAGATATATATAGGCGAAGGAAGTCGGTAAGGAGTGCCACGAGGGGCCCACGGGGCAGGGGGCGCGCCCACCCCCCTAGGGCGCACCCTGCACCCTCGTGGCCACCTCAGCTGTTTCTTGACATCCACTCCAAGTCTCCTGGATTGCGTTTGTTCCAAAAAGATCGCTCCCGGAGGTTTCATTCCGTTTGGACTCCGTTTGATATTCCTTTTCTTCGAAACACTGAAATAGGAAAAAAAACAACAATTTGGGCTGGGCCTCCGGTTAGTGGGTTAGTCCCAAAAATGATATAAAAGTGTATAGTAAAGCCCATAAACATCCAAAATGGGTAATATAATAGCATGGAACAATAAAAAAATTATAGATACGTTGGAGACGTATCAAGCATCCCCAAGCTTAATTCATGCTCGTCCTCGGGTAGGTAAATGATAAAAACAGAATTTTTGATGTGGAATGCTACCTAGCATATTTCTCAAATGTAATTTTCTTTATTGTGGCATGAATGTTCAGATCCAAATGATTCAAAATAAAAGTTCATATTGACATAAGATAATAATACTTCAAGCATACTAACAAAGTAATCGTGTCTTCTCAAAATAACATGGCCAGAGAAAGTTATCCCTAAAAAATCATATAGTGTGGCTATGCTCTATCTTCATCACACAAAATATTTAAATCATGCACAACCCTGATGACAAGCCAAGCAATTGTTTCATACTTTTGATGTTCTCAAACTTTTTCAATCTTCACGCAATACATGAGCGTGAGCCATGGACATAGCACTATAGGTGGAATGGAATGGTGGTTGTGGAGATGACAAAAAGGAGAAGATAATCTCACATCAAATAGGCGTATCAACGGGCTATGGAGATGCCCATCAATAGATATCAATGTGAGTTTGTAGGGATTTCCATGCAACGGATGCACTAGAGCTATAAGTGTATGAAAGCTCAACAAAAGAAACTAAGTGGGTGTGCATCCAACTTGCTTGCTCACGAAGACCTAGGGCATTTTGAGGAAGCCCATCATTGGAATATACAAGCCAAGTTCTATAATGAAAAATTCCCACTAGTATATGAAAGTGACAACATAGGAGACTCTTTATCATGAAGATCATAGTGCTACTTTGAAGAACAAGAGTGGAAAAGGATAGTAACATTGTCCCTTCTCTCTTTTTCTCTCTTATTTTATTTTTTTTATTTTGGTGGGCTTCTTTGGCCTCTTTTATTTTTCATAAAGGTCGAAGTCTCATCCCGACTTGTGGGGGAATCATAGTCTCCATCATCCTTTCCTCACTTGGGACAATGCTCTAATAATGAAGATCATCACACTTTTATTTACTTACAACTCAAGAATTACAACTCAATACTTAGAACAAAATATGACTCTATTTGGATGCCTCCGGCGGTGTACCGGGATATGCAATGAATCAAGAGTGACATGTATGAAAGAATTATAAAGGTGGCTTTGCCACAAATACGATGTCAACTACATGATCATGCAAAAGCAATATGACAATGATGGAGCGTGTCATGAACTCATGATAAACGGAACGATGGAAAGTTGCATGGCAATATATCTCGGAATGGCTATGGAAATGCCATAATAGGTAGGTATGGTGGCTGTTTTGAGGAAGGTATATGGTGGGTGTATGGTACCGGCGATAATTGTGCGGCACAAGAGAGGCTAGCAATGGTGGTAGGGTGAGAGTGCATATAATCCATGGACTCAACATTAGTCATAAAGAACTCACATACTTATTGCACAAAAATTATTTCACGCATGCTCCTAGGAGGATAGATTGGTAGGAAAAGACCATCGCTCGTCCCCGGCCGCCACTCATAAGGAAGACAATAAATAAATAAATCATGCTCCAACTTCATCACATAACGGTTCACCATACGTGCATGCTACGGGAATCACAAACTTTTAACACAAGTATTCCTCAAATTCACAACTACCCAACTAGCATGACTCTAATATTACCAACCTCATATCTCATAACAATTATCAAGCATCAAGTTGATCATAGTATTCAATTCACTTTCTATGATAGTTTTATTATACCCAACTTGGATGCCCATCATTCTAGGACAAATTTTATAACCATATCAAATACCATGCTGTTCTAAAAGACTCTCAAAATAATATAAGTGAAGCATGAGAGATCAATAATTTCTACAAAATAAAACCACCGCCATGCTCTAAAAGATATAAGTGAAGCACATAGAGCAAAACTGTCTAGCTTAAAAGATATAAGTGAATCACATAGAGTATTCTAATAAATTCCGAATCATGTGTGTCTCTCCCAAAAGGTGTGTACAACAAGGATGATTGTGGTAAACCAAAAATCAAAGACTCATATCATACAAGACGCTCATAAGTGGCTCTCGTAATAGTCCCAAAAATGATATAAAAGTATATAGTAAAGCCCATAAACATCCAAAACGGGTAATATAATAGCAAGGAACAATAAAAAATGATAGATACGTTGGAGACGTATCATTCCCCAACAGGTATATAGCATCCTCGAGCCGCCGGAGCATCATCAGTGTTGCAATGGAGCATCCCGGAGCATTGTCGGTGTTGTGATGGAGCATCGCCGGTGTTGGTACGTTGCATCGCCGGGCCGCCAGAGCATCAACGGTACTTCATGGGGATGGTCGCAGTAGCGTCGTTACTGCAACCCGATGCTCCAACCATGAGCTCGCCAGCACTGCAGCCGTGGTTGTTATCTGGCGAGCTTGTCGGTGCTTTACTATGAGCTGACCAGCAACGCGGCTGCTGCATGACTAGTGCAAGCTAGCAAGCATTCCTAGTAGTTGTAATTGCTACGGGGAAGACTGAACATGTTAGGACGAAAGTGATCGATGGTGTGATCCTGCTATGGTCCATGGGATCATGCGGCTCTAATCAAAATTATGTTGGTGCAAATCAACAGCTGGCTAGGCGGATGATTTCTCTAGGAAATCATCCGGTTGATCCCTAGCAGCCGCCATTTGGATTACATGCACGTAACATGTGCTTTGGCAGAAATGCTTCACGTGACTACAACTTCCACCTGGTTTACTAGTCCATGATCCACTGCAGAGAATACTCCGTAGAAGTGAAAACCAGTAGATCTAGATCGAGCAAATAGCATAACAGAAAACAAGAATATAAATTCGTGGGAGCGTAACCGATTTGCCTAATCAAAGTCACCTCTAGATCTCGGCGGAAAGACTGGATGTGTTTTCACTCGCAAAAAAAGAGTGGATGGGAGTCGCCTAGGTATCAGACCAGCCGCGTTTGAGGAGCTCACCACACCGCCATCTCCAGGACCGGAACGCTCAGCACCGCACGTGGCCGCCCTAAGGCCAACTCCACCGCGCGACCCCAAACGGATGCCCGCTTTGCTCGGATTTTGTCCATTTGGGTAGGGCGATGGGGTCGGGTACGGGCCTGTCCTGGGGTGCGGTGGCCGTGCACCCAGCGCGCGGCCGCATCCTTTGGCCCCATCTTGTCCGCCTCCATATTAAAAAGAGAACAACATTTCAAATACCAGCGGCCCTAGTTCACGCCAGCGGCCCTAGTTTACACCGGCAATAGAGCCAGCGACATACACATCCTCGCTGGCAACACAGCCAGCGGCCGGCAACACAGCCAACCTCCAAAATAAATAGTTTTGTTCGCTGGCAACATAGCTAGCGGCCGGCAACACAGCCAGCCTCCAAAATGAATAGTTTTGTTCGCCGACAAAACAACCAACCTCTAGAATGAATCTGTTTCTCGTCGGCACACAGCCAGCGGCCCAGCAGGCGGTGATGAGGATACAGATCCGGGGTAGGGTCATAGGCCTGACCTATACGTCCTACCCAAGGTCATTACCCTAGAAGACAAGAAGTCCAAGAGGAATGAACAACCCCCAATCAAAGGCGTCGAGTGCAATCCACTCGACCAATCATATCACTCAGGTGTCCCTCCTACCCGTAGTCACTCGACCATATGGGGAATCACTCGACCTACTGAAGGTCAGGAGTCACTCAGCACTGCAACGGTCATATGTTCACTCCGTAGTCTTTAAGGTCATTTATAACACTTATTACTAGCGTTATCAGTAACGCCCCTACTTTGTGTACATTAAGCCCCTTGTAATGCAGGATGGCTGGGGTCCTGGCGCACTCTATATAAGCCACCCCCTCCTCTGGGACAAGGGTTGGCACCCCCTATAACATCACACATATAATCCAGTCGACCGCCTCCGAGCACCGAGATGTAGGGCTATTACTTCCTCCGCGAAGGGCCTGAACTCGTAAACCCAGTTTGTACACCTTCACAATAGCCGAGATCTTGCCTCTCCATACCTATCCCCCTTTCTACTGTCAGTCTTAGAACCACGACAGTTGGCGCCCACCTTGGGGCAGGTGTCTTAGCGACTTGTTGGTGAAGTTGCAATTTTTTCGATCCCCATCATCATGGTTTCTGGCGGTGGATTGGCTGAAGGCCGCGAGATCCGTCTCGGCGCGCTCGTTTTCATCACCGACGATTCCGCTTGGCTTCAGGAAGCTCCCCTTAACATCGAGGCACTCCCCGTCCGAGGGGCGACGCACTTTCGCGCGTGCGTACGTGGCGTCCTTCTCCGGCATCCGTCGACCCAGTATCGGTCAGCTCCGATGATGTCTTCACTCCCCACTGTTCGCCGCCGCAAGCGATCCGGTCGGTCGCAGCTTCAGCGGTGGGTGAAACACGTGGTGGCTCGACATTCATCCACCTACCAAGTCGCGGCAATTGAGCCCGACGAAACTCTCAACGGCATGTTCGATCTGTCGACTGGCTCCGTCGAGACTGCATCCGAGTGCGATAGCAGTGACCCTACGGCTGAAGTCTTGATGGTCGATGGACCATGTAGTCCGCCTGGTTTCCGCCATGAAGACGGCGGGGATGGTGGCGGCGATCCGTTGCGCGTCCACGAGGAGTACCATCCCGAACCCCTCTCTTCGCAGCAGAGGGAAGAACTTCATTGCCGCAACATGAATGCACTCCACACGCCCATCGTTGGAGAAACCTCCGAGGCTTGGGCCTTGGAAGAGGTGTGTTTGGCTAATTTGGCTGAGCACACTCGACTGGAGAACCTCCAACGCGCACTCGACGAGCGTGCTCGGGAGCGGATCCCTGAGTCTAGTCGACGACAACTTTTCCTGCCTCCACCTAAGGTATACCGCACTCTGATTCAGAATCTCACAGTTGCGGCCCGAATAGCAGAGTCCATTCAACCTTCCCAGCCAGAGGCTGGCAGAGGTTTGATGCAGACCCGGGCCTTACTCCGGGCAGCAGGTGAACAGAACACAACAGTGCCCAGTCGCGGAATAAGATTCATAGCAGATCCATGGTAGCGGATACTGTTCAGTCGGCCCACAGTCCAAGATCACCCCTGCGGCGTGAAGGTCGTGGGCAGTATGACCACCGACTCGACCGCGACGTTCGTTGTCGAGTGCCCACGCCTCCTCCAAGGAGTGCATCATATGTTCCTCGGTACTACGATGATAGACGCCATCACAGTGGCGAGCGCAGAGCACCATTCGACCCAAGAGAGACAAGCTTTGATGCAAGATCTATCCTCGTGCAAGGTCTAGTCGACCAGAATAGAGCGCATAGGGAAGACCATGGCAGAGATCATCCGACTGGCAGCAGAGTTCATGTTTCGGGTCCAGAGTGTTTCAGCAGAGCCATCAGGATGCAGTGATTCCTCCCAACTTCAGGTTGGCGAATGGAGTCAGCAACTTCACTGGAGAGTCCAAGCCCGAAACTTGGCTTGAGGATTACCGAGTGGCTGTGCAGATCGGTGGCGGTAATGATGAAGTGGCAATGAAGCATCTTCCTCTGATGTTGGAAGGGTCAGCCAGAGCGTGGTTGACCTAGTTAGCCCCAGGTAGTATATACAGTTGGGAAGAGCTTGCGCGAGTGTTCGTTAGAACTTTCGAGGGCACTTGTAAGCGGCCAACAGGGTTGACAGAATTGCAGCATTGTGTGCAGAAACCAAGTGAGACTCTAAGGGATTTCATTCAGAGGTGGACCACTTTGCACCACACAGTGGAAAATGTATCTGAGCATCAAGCGGTGTGTGCCTTCAAGGAAGACGTTAAATATAGAGAGCTGGTCGTGAAGTTCGGTCGGACTGGAGATATGAATCTGACTCGGATGATGGAAATAGCGACCCAGTACGCTAACAAGGAAGAAGAGGATCGACTCCGCAGTGGAAAGGGTAAACCAGTCGGTCAAGACGTCGGCGGGGGTAATTCCAATCGGAAACAGAAATGTAAGGCCGAGCCTGCAGCGCCCGGCGAAATAGCGGCAGTGAGTCAAGGAAAGTTTAAAGGAAAACCTAAGGGTCCCTGGACCCCTAAGAAGGTAAAGGATCAAGCAGGAAATGATGTGCTGGATTTACCATGTCACATTCATACAAAGAAGGATGAAGAGGGTAATCTGATTTACCCTAAACACACCACTCGACAATGTCGACTCCTGATCCAGCAGTTCCATGAGAAACATCCCAGTGAGAAGGAAAAAGAGTCGGATGAAGACGAGTATGAAGAGGAAGACAATGGTTATCCCAAAGTCAATTCCACCATGATGATTTTTGCTGATGTTGAGAGCAAAAGTCGATTGAAAGTCATCAACAGGGAAGTAAATATGGTTGCTCCGGTGACGACGACCACATACCTGAAATGGTCGCAAACATCCATCACATTTGACCAGTCTGATCACCCGGCACGCATAGCCACCCCTAGGAGGCAAGCGTTGGTGGTCAACCCAGTGGTCGAAGGCACTCGACTGACCAAAGTGCTCATGGATGGTGGTAGCAGCCTGAATATCCTTTATGCTGAACCCTTGAAGGGGATGGGCATTCTGATGTCCAAACTTAGCAACAGCAATATGAGTTTTCATGGCGTTATCCCTGTAAAGAAAGCCGAATCACTCGGCCAGATCGCCCTTGACGTGGTTTTCGGTGATTCCAAGAATTATCGTAAGGAAAACTTGACATTTGAAGTGGTGGATTTCCAGAGTGCTTATTATGCCATTCTAGGTAGGCATGCCTATGCGCGTTTTATGGCTCGACCATGTTACGTGTACCTTAAGCGGAAGATGTCTGGCCCCAGAGGTGTGATCACAATCACTGGCAATCGGCAGAAAGCAGAGGAATGCTTCCAGAAGGGTTCCAAAATTGCCGATGCACAAATGGCAGCAGTTGAATTTCAAGAATACCAGAAGAATGCAGACCCAAGTGATTTGCTCCGAGCTAATAAGCTTGCCACGGATTCTGCATTTCAGTTGTCTAGAGAAATGAAGCTGATTCATATTCACCCGACCGATCCCAATGCGGCACCGACTCATATCTCAACAACTCTCGACAGCAAATAGGAAGAAGTGCTCACCCAGTTCCTCCATGAGAACTGGGACATATTTGCATGGAAACCTTCTGACATGCCAGGTGTACCCAGAGAACTAGCTGAGCACCATTTGCGTGTTGATCCCAAGATAAGACCTGTCAAAGAGCATCTTCGGCAGTCCACCATCCAAAAGAGAAAAGCAATTGGCGAGGAAGTGGCTCGGCTCCTAGCAGTAGAGTTCATTCGAGAGATCTACCACTCCGAGTGGCTTGCCAACATGGTCATGGTCCCTAAGAAAGACGATTCACTTCATATGTGTATCGATTTCAAGCATATCAATCGGGCCTGCCCGAAAGATCATTTCCCTCTCCCCTGCATTGATCAAATTGTTGACTCGACTGCGGGGTGTGAGCGCTTGTCTTTTCTAGATGCATATTCCGGGTATCATCGGATCCGACTGTATGGTCCCGATGAAATAAAAACAGCTTTCATCACCCCATTCGGGTGCTTTTGCTATGTCACCATGCCATTTGGTCTAAAGAATGTCGGCGCCACATTCATGAGGATGATTCAGAAGTGCTTGCTCACTCAAATCAGTCGAAATGTGGAAGCCTACATGGATGACATTGTGGTCAAGTTACATAAAGGTTCTGACCTACTGACCAACCTCGCAGAAACCTTTGCCAACCTAAGAAGGTATGATATCAAGCTTAATCTGTCAAAGTGCACATTCGGAGTTCCAGGAGGAAAATTGCTCGGTTTCCTCGTTTCCAAATGAGGGATCGACGCTAATCCAGAAAAAGTCAATACCATCCTCCGAATGAAATGCCCTGTGCATGTGCATGACGTTCAGAAGCTTACTGGTTATTTGGACGCCTTGAGTCGATTCATTTCTCGTCTTGGTGAAAAGGCCTTACCTCTTTACCGATTGATGAAGAAATCTGATAAGTTCGAGTGGACTGATGAAGCTAACGCAGCGTTTGCAGAGCTCAAAACCCTGCTTTCCACCCAGCCAGTGCTTGCTGCTCCAATCAGCAAAGAGCCTTTATTGCTTTACATTGCATCCACTGGACAAGTTGTCAGTACAGTACTCACGGTCGAGCAAGAAGAAGAAGGAAAAGCTTACAAAGTTCAACGCCCATTGTATTACCTCTCTGAAGTTTTGACTCCATCCAAGCAGAGATATCCCCATTATCAGAAGCTTGTCTATGGAATCTACATGACCATGAAGAAGGTTGCACACTATTTCTCTGAACACTCCATTACAGTCGTCAGCGAATGAACCATTATCTAAAATTCTGAACAATAGAGATGCAACTGGTCGAGTGGCAAAATGGGCGATTGAACTCCTTCCATTGGATATCAAGTTTGAGGCAGAGAAGGCTATCAAGTCCCAAGCAATTGTAGATTTCCTTGCCGAGTGGATTGAGCAGCAACTGCCGACTCACGTTCACTCGGAGCATTGGACCATGTTCTTCGATGGCTCCAAGATGTTGAATGGTTTCGGCGCTGGGGTTGTATTGGTATCCCCCCGTGGGGACAAGCTTAGTTATGTTCTCCAGATTCATTTTGATTCCTCGAACAATGAAGCCAAATATGAAGCACTTTTATATGGGTTGCATATGGCCATTTCACTCGACGTCCGTCGCCTTATGGTCTACGGTGACTCAGATTTGGTGGTTAATCAAGTGATGAAAGAGTGGGATGTCAGGAGCCCGGCCATGGCTGGTTATTGCAATGCAGTAAGAAAGCTGGAAAAGAGGTTTGAAGGGTTGGAGCTTCACCATATACCTCGACTGAAAAATCAAGCTGCGGATGAATTGGCAAAGATAGGATCTAAGAGAGAGACCATTCCCAGCAATGTGTTTTTGGAGCATATTCATTCACCTTCAGTTCAGGAAGATCCTTTCACAGAAGAGGCCCCACAACCTAAGAGTGCCTCAGATCCGACTGAAGTCGAAATCCCAGCCGTGGTCGACTTAGTCATGGAGGTTTTGGTTGTCACTCCTGACTGGACAATACCATACGTTGAATTCATTCTTAGGAAAGAACTTCCATAGGATGAAGAAGAGACTCGACAGATTGTCCGACGATCTAAAGCCTTTACCGTGATAAAAGGTCAGTTGTTCAGAGAAAGTGTAACTAGAGTCTGCCAAAAATGCATCACGCCAGAAGAAGCCCGAATGATCCTCAATGATATTCACTCGGGGACCTGTGGTCACCATGCATCCTGTCGAACCATCATGGCCAAAGCATACTGAGCTGGATTTTACTGGCCACATGCCAACGAGATGGCGAAAGAAATAGTAGACAAATGTGAAGGTTGCCAGTTTTACTCCAACATGTCCCATAAGCCTGCGTCAGCTCTGAAGACCATTCCACTCGTCTGGCCTTTCGCTGTCTGGGGATTGGATATGGTTGGACCTCTGAGGACTGACAGGAGTGGATTCACCCATGTGCTGGTAGCAGTCGACAAGTTTACCAAATGGATTGAAGCCAAGCCCATTAAAAACCTTGAAGCAAGTACAGCTGTAAGTTTCATCAGAGAATTGACATTCAGATATGGTGTTCCGCACATCATCATCACTGATAATGGGTCGAACTTCGATTCTAACGAGTTCAGAGCTTTCTGCGCTTCACAAGGCACGAGGGTCGACTATGCTTCAGTCGCCCATCCTCAATCAAATGGACAGGCTGAAAGAGCAAATGGATTGATTCTCAAAGGACTGAAACCCCGGTTGATGCGTGACCTCAAGCATGCAGCAGGTGCCTGGGTCGACGAACTTCCATCAGTACTTTGGGGATTGAGGACCACTCCAAATAGGTCAACTGGATGGACTCCATTCTTCTTGGTCTATGGAGCTGAAGCTGTACTCCCGAGTGATTTGCTTCACAATGCACCCCAAGTTGAACTTTTCTCAGAAGAAGAAGCGGAACAGGCTCGGCAAGATGCAGTTGATCTCCTGGAAGAGGAAAGAGAAATGGCCTTGATTTGGTCGACCAATTATCAGCAAGACCTGTGTCGATTCCACGCCAGAAACGTAAGGGGTCGGGCATTTCAGGAAGGAGACTTGGTTCTTCGAGTGGACCAGGTGAAACCACACAAGCTCGCTCCTGCTTGGGAAGGTCCCTTCGTCGTCACCAGAGTGCTCCACAATGGAGCATATCATCTTTTCAATGTCGAACACAATAAAGACGAGCCATGCGCTTGGAATGCGGAGCTGCTCCGCCCCTTTTACTCTTAAGCATTCAGACTATTGAGATGTAATAAGAAATACCTTTTTTATTATCAAAGACATAATTTTACAGTCTTCCGAATGATTGTTGTTCATTTTTTACATGTTCTAAATCCCCAAGTGGGTGCCTTAGCTGCGAATCCGTTTCGCCTAAGTTTGAAAAGAAAAATCCTACCGAGTGATGAGCCAGCCTCTCACTCGGGGGCTTAGCTGCGAATCCGTTTCGCCTAAGTTTGAAAAATCCTACTGAGTGGTGAGCCAGTCTCCCACTCGGGGGCTTAGCTGAAGTCAAGTACTCGCCTAAGTGTAAAAAATCCTACCGAGTGGTGAGCCAATCTCCCACTCAGGGGCTTAGTTGCAGTCCAGTACTCACCTAAGTTTGAAAAATCCTACCGAGTGGTGAGCCAATCTCCCACTCGGGGGCTTAGCTGCAGTCGAGTACTCGCCTAAGTTTGAAAAATCCTACCAAGTGGTGAGCCAGTCTCCCACTTGGGGGCTTAGCTGCAGTCCAGTACTCGCCTAAGTGTAAAAAATCCTACCGAGTGGTGAGCCAGTCTCCCACTCGGGGGCTTAGCTGCAGTCCAGTACTCGCCTAAGTTTGTAAATCCTAACGAGTGGTGCAGGTCGACCACGACCCCCCTCCGGGGCTGCACCGTCAGGAAGAAGGACGAGATTGTGCGAGTGACCCTCCCACTCGAGGGCTTAGCCGTAGTCCAATACTCTCCTAATTTAAAAAAATCCTACCGAGTGGAGAGCGATCCTCCCACTCGGGGGCTTAGATGCAGTCCAGTACTCGCCTAAGTGTAAAAAATCCTACCGAGTGGAGAGCGATCCTCCCACTCGGGGGCTTAGCTGCAGTCCAGTACTGCCTAAGTGTAAAAAATCCTACCAAGTGGAGAGCGATCCTCCCACTCGGGGGCTTAGCTGCAGTCTAGTACTCGCCTAAGTGTAAAAAATCCTACCGAGTGGAGAGCGATCCTCCCACTCGGGGGCTTAGATGCAGTCCAGTACTCGCCTAAGTGTAAAAATCCTACTGAGTGGCGAGCGATCCTCCCACTCGGAGGCTTAGCTGCAGTCCAGTACTCGCCTAAGTGTAAAAAAATCCTACCGAGTGGAGAGCGATCCTCCCACTCGGGGGCTTAGCTGCAGTCCAGTACTCGCCTAAGTGTGAAAAATCCTACCGAGTGGAGAGCGGTCCTCCCACTCGGAGGCTTAGCTGCAGTCTAGTGCATTTGCCTAAGTGTAAAAAATCCTACCGAGTGGTGAGCAATCCTCCCACTCAAGGGATTAGTTACATTTCAGTACTCGCCTAAGTGTAAAAAATCCTACCGAGTGGAGAACGACCCTCCCACTCGGGGGCTTAGCTGTAGTCCAGTACTCGCCTAAGTGCAAAAAATCCTATCGAGTGGTGCGGGTCACCCACGACCCCCCCCCCCCGGGGGGGGGGGGGCTGCACCATCAAGAAGAAGGACGAGATTGTGCGTGCAACCAAAGGCTCATCCAACAGCTGGTGCCAAGGCGAGCCGCTTTCAGGAACCTCAAGACCATTGCTGAATGCCTCGCTGATGAGCTGATCAATGCTGCCAAAGACTCACCCAATAGCTAGTACCAAGACGAGTTGCTTTCAGGAACGTCAAGGCCATTGCTGGGTACCTCGCTGATGAGCTGATCGATACTGCATAGGGCTTGTCCAACAGGTCGACTGCGACCTCTTCCTCAGAAGCTGCATCAAAAGTACAAGAATCGATCCGAGGGAAGAACGAGTCCCGCTCGAAGACAAACACAACATATTCAAAGATAAACCAAGTTCAGATGAATCCAAAAGTTCCAAACCGCAGATTAAAGTGCTCGGGTGTCAAGCTCGAAGGAGTTTCAACAATTACAAAATCACTCGGCATTCCGAGGCAAATAGAGGTGAAGCATACTGTTTTTAGGTCACTCATCAGGAGAAGGGTTGGCTGGGTCACACAAGCTGTCAAGATCGATGATGTCCGCAATACGAGTGGCAGCCTCAAGGAAGGTGTCCATGAAGGACTGGAAGGTGTGATTCTTAGTATTCACAACCTTGAGAGCCGCCAACTTGTCTTCTCTAGCATCCTTGCAGTGCACTCGGACCAATGATAGGGCGACGTCGGCGCCACAACAAGCAGACGACTTCTTCCATTCCTGCACTCGGCCAGGGATCTGATTTAGTCGAGTCATCAGTGACTCGAAATCTTGCGAGAGTTCCGCCTGAGGCCAGAGTTTGGCTCAACCTGAGTCATCGCCGCCTTCAGTCGAGCCAGATAAGCAACGGCGTCGTCCAAGCGTGACTCCAACCGCAGCAAGTTCATCGCAATGTCATCTTTCACAGGACAATTGATGGGGTCGAGACCGTCTTGACCTGCACGGTTTCAGCTTCAAAATCCTGACAAAGTTCTGCACAATCATGAAAAATAGTGATTCGACAATGTTACAACATACTTCAATCGACGACAACTAACTGGTCGAGCGGCTGTACCTTCAAGCTTCAGAACCAGTTTCGCGGCAAGTTGTCCCAGATAGGACTCTATCTTGACTGTCTTGGCTCTTAGGTCTCCGACTTCATTAATCAGGTTCTCCTTGTCCTTCTTCAGTTGCTCAACTTCCCGATTGGCTTCAGAGATGGCAGTCTTTAGCTTCACGTTCTCCTCTTCCAACTTGCCGACTGAAGCCAGCTTCTTGTCCGCAAGCGTTGTCTTCTCACGTGCTTCCTTCTAAGCAGCAGCAAGGTCCTGGTCCTTCTTCTCCAAAGCTTCCTTCAGTCTCTCTAAAGAAACAACACTCTTCAGACGAGCCTGAAGTTGACGGTTTTCACTATGCACATCTACTTGTGTGAAGTCACTCGGTTCAAAGATATTGAAAGAAAAAACAGTGAAAGACGCGAGCTAATAGGTGGACAAGAGTCGATTGGTTACCTCCCATGATGGTCGTTTCTTCTTGAGCAGTCTTGAGATGCTTCTTTGCGAGTTCGAGATAAAGTTCAAGGCTGATGTGCTTCTTGTTTAGCTCAGAAAGCCGAGCTCCAAGATCACAAGACCTCTGCAGTCAGCGAGAGAGATACATCAGTCGACAGAAATACAAGACAATGACGGTGAAAGTTACTCTAAGACTACTGCCAAATCAAATATTCAACCATAGTCTCGGGGACTACACCCAGTGGGTGCACTTAGCGTGCCCCCACTGATCTAGATCAACACCCAGCATGGTCTGCCCAGCGTGAGTAAAAAAACAAGGTAAAAAGGAAGATTCTAAGACCTCAGCCGACTGCCAGCAGTCGACCGTGGTCTCGGGGACTACACCCAGTGAGTGCACTCGGCGTGCCCCCACTGATCCGGACAGAATACTAAGACTCAGCACGAGTCGAGTGGAGTGGAAGACTTCCAAAACTCTAAACACAGGCACACCCCAGTGGGTGATCAGATATAAAACAACATTCAAAAGTTCAGTCGGGAGTTCACTGACCTAAACATTGGTTTGCAGGGCGGTGCTGGCGTTATAGGCCACCTGACTGGCCTCGTGCATCACCTTCACCTGCTCCATGACAAGGTTCACCTGGCGAAGAGCCTCCCTGGCAGCACCTGGCGAATCGTCTGGGGTCTGATATGTAGCAAAAGGGATGGTTCCAAGACGGCCGAAGCAGCTACTGGGTCAGACGCGTGGAGTTGCACTGGAGCAGCAGGAGCCGGAGCAGTCGACCCCGACGGACGATCAGTCGTCAACGGGTTGGCGAAGGTGACGTTGGTCCGAATCGGATCTCCGGAATGCTCGACCACCGCCTCAAGCACCGGCGTCAACTGAGGGACTTGAACTTCAAGCCTTCTCCTGCTTGAGCCCCTGCCTCTCCTCCTCCTCTCCTGTAGAGGCACTTCTTCTTCTTCATCATCAGGAAGCACGATGACGTCTGGCGGAACTGCAGCGAAAGAAAAACATCGGAAATTCAGCAGACTGACAACTCAATCGACTAAATGAGGTCTGGTCAAACGGACTTACCAGCTCGGGAGGTGGCCGTGTCGTCGGTCTCCTCATCTCATGGAGCTTTGTCGATATCCATGTTAGTTGCAGCAGAGGTTGGGCTAGAAAGATACATGATCCATTTGGTCAGAACAAAAGCCTCAGTCGGCCTAGATAAATGCAAGAAAGATACTCACCCTGAGGCAACAGAGACGTCCATCTTGATCCTCGGAAAAGTCTTCCGAGTCTTTGGAGGAGCAACCTTGGGCTACTTGGCGACCTTCTCTGTTGGCTCTGGAGTCGACATCCGACTGCGTTTCTGCGTGTGGGTACTTGGGGCCGCGCTCTTTCTGCACCCACCCACCGGGTCATGGTGTTTCTTGGATCGGTGTTTAGAGCGTGGCGGTGAGTTGACCGCTTCCTCGTCGTCTGACGCCTCGCTTTCCTCCTCCTCGTCTTCATCCGAAGATTCCCATTCACCGCTCTCCTTCGCGCTGGCCTCTCCCTCCTGGTCCTTCTCTAGAACTTGTTCACCGTTGGGCATCGAATACATGTCAGTAAAAACCTACAAGGCAAGAAGTCAAGTGAAAGTCAGTCGAGCTTAAGGACGGTCGGAATGTGTATGAAAAGATAGTTGGAATAAAGAACAAACCTTGTCAGGTTGATTGTCGTCACTGAAGGGGACAACCCTCCTGGCTCCTCTGGGGTTGTCCTGGTTGCCTGTAATGCTCTTCAACCACATGGCCATGGTCTTGGCTGGCACTTCCTCTGGGTGAACACGAGCGGTGTCGTCAGTCCCAGGGTACAACCACATGGGATGGTCACAGTCCTGAAGAGGTTGGATGTGTCGACTGAGAAATACTTCCAGCAGGTCCATGCCAGTGACGCCCTCATTAATCAGTTGGACTACTTTCTCAACCAGCATCTTCGTCTCCACGTTCTCAGCAGCAGTCACTTTCAGTGAGGAAGGAGTCTGGACACGGTCAAAAGTGAAGTGGGGAAGGCCGGTCGACTGACCTAGAGTTGGGAGATCCTGGCAGTAGAACCAGGTTGACTGCTAGCCCCTAACTGACTCAGGGAGAGTCATGGAAGGGAAAGAACTCCTCTACCTCTTCTGGATACCCAAACCCCAACACATCTGAATGACATGGGTTTTCGAGTCACTCGTTTTCACTTTCTTCACCGACTGGGAACGGGTGGTGAAAATATGTTTGAAAAGACCCCAGTGCGGTCAACACCCCAAAAAGTTTTCACACATTGACACGAACGCGGCAAGGTACGTGATGGTATTGGGAGAAAAATGGTGGAGTTGGGCACCGAAGAAGTTTAGGAAACCCCTGAAGAAGGGGTGTGGAGGAAGCGAGAAGCCCCGGTCGACGTGGGTGGCGAGCAGTACACACTCACCCGGTCGAGGCTGCGGCTCCGTCTCCCCGTCAGGTAGCCTTGCTGCACCCATGGAGATCATCCCAGACTCCACCAGCTCATCCAGATCTTCTTGCCGGAGCGAGGACCGGATCCAATCGCCCTGGATCCAGCCTGGCGGCAGCCCCGAGCGCGATGACGACCCATGGTTCTGCTTCTTGCCCTTCGCCGCCCCCGTCGCCTTCTTCGCACGCTCCAGCGCCGCTGTTTTATCCTTCACCATGGTGGCGGAGCGGCGGAATCGAGGGCAGAGGAGCCGGATGCAGCGGAGAAGCAGAGGAAGAAGAAAGAAAAATAGACACGCACAGTGCGAATGCCTCGGCTCCGTCACCTTATAAAGGACCACTTCTGAGTGGCTGACGCGTGGGACCAGGCGATCCTGTCAAATCCTGCAACAGTCACGCGCAACGTACGTGGCGAAAAAGGTGGTGCGAAGATCGAGGAGCTACTGTTTATCCGCCCGCTTACTTCGGCGCGCCCCGTCCCGCGTGCTTCCCTGAAATTTCGTATCCCGCGAAATCCGGGATACATTGCTATCAATCGCGCCAAAGATTCTGCACCCCAAGGCAGCACTCGGCAGATGATGCTACAAGTTCAGCCAGCAACTCTCTGAATGGATCAAGGTGACTGAATCGATGCTAAAGTACCAACGTAAGCCTTCCATCCTACATAAAACACCCGCGAGACGCAAAACTCGGAATGAGTTCAACTTTAACCTACTTTCCACTCGAACCTTAATCCATTTGGGGGCTACTGATGAGGATACAGACCCGGGGTACCCTAGAAGACATGAAGTCCAAGAGGCAACGAACAACCCCCAATCAAAGGCGTCGAGTGCAATCCACTCGACCAATCATATCACTCGGGTGTCCCTCCTACCTGTTGTCACTCGACCATATGGGGAATCACTCGACCTACTGAAGGTCAGGAGTCACTCAGCACTGCAACGGTCATACATTCACTTCGTAGTCTTTAAGGTCATTTATAACACTTATGATTGGCATTATCAGTAACGCCCCTACTTTATGTACATTAAGCCCCTTGTAATGGAGGATGGCTGGGGTCCTGGCGCACTCTATATAATCCACCCCCTCCTCTGGGACAAGGGTTGGCACCCCCTATAACATCACACATATAATCCAGTCGGCCGCCTCCGGGCACCGAGACATAGGGCTATTACTTCCTCCGCAAAGGGCCTGAATTCGTAAACCCCGTGTGTACACCTTCACCATAGCTGAGATCTTGCCTCTCCATAGCTACCCCCTTTCTACTGCTAGTCTTAGAACCACGACAGGCGGCATCCATGCCAGCCTCCAAAAAGAACGGCCACGGCCGATCGGACGACCTAGTTCAGGCCGTCGGCGTCGAACATCTCCTTCTGCCTGGCCTCGAACTAGCTCCTCATCTTCTCGCTCATCTTGGTCAAGTCCACGCTCATGATCGCAAGGGCCACCTCCTTTGCTTTGGTTGCGGCATTGGTGGCGTCGATGTCGAGCTGCCTCTGCCTGGCCTTGACATTGGCGGCCTCGATGTCGAGCTGCCTTTGCCGGGACGCCTCCTCCATGTTGATCTTGCTCTTCTTGGCCGCCTCCTCCATCTCAAGCTTCTTCCTTTGAAGCTCTAGGTATTGCTTCATTTGCTCGTCCTTGCTTTGCCGCTTCTTCTCGTCCCTCACATCCTTTTGAGACATCATGCCATGCAAAGTCTCATGCAAGGCCATGGAGGAGGCATCACGTATGTCGTCCACCTTGGAGTTGGTCTTGCCCCTCGGCCTATTCAACTCCTCGCCATCTCCACCTCCGGCGAACTTGGTCGTCTTCTTGCCTCTCTTCCTTTGAAGTTCACGGTATTGATCCTTGAAATTAGGGCAATTGTTGATGATCGTCCAACAATGCGTAAGAGTGAATGGCTTGTCATTGTGCCGGGCCTTGGATGCTTCCAAAGATTGAAATGCCTACACCACATGATCAAGAAGAATTGGACATGCAAACATATACAAGGCCGAAGTCTCATGGCCATAGCAACGAAAGGACTAGGATGAGGAGAGCATACCATGTCCCCAATGCCGAGACCACTCACGGGTCGTGCTTCAACACTCTCAAATGCGGCGCAATACTTGTTGCACTCTTGTTGGATGAACAGCCACCTCTTTTGAACCGAGGTGATGCCACGGTTGCTTGTAATTTGGTAGGGCTCAAACATCTTCCTTTCATGAAAAGTTTTGTGGACTCTCGTCCAAAAAACTAGGCCCTTTTGTTGCGCGCCCGTCCTCGGATCTTGGCTAATCTCCATCCAACATTGGCAAATCAACTTGTCCTCCTCTTGTGTATATGAACCTGTGCGAATGCTCTTCCTCCACTTTTGTGCTTCCGCTCTTTGGGTGAGCTCGTCGATGAACAATGGCTCGCCACTAATATCAATTTCATTGCCTTCTTCTTCATCGCCATCACCTTCGCAATAGATGTCATCGTATTCATGCCACGAGTCACCATGGTCGTAATCAGCACAGTCGTCGGCCTCTTCATCGACAACGTACTGGGGGCGGCCATCCTAACTTTGGGTCTCCTCGGGATCGTAGGCAGGGCCATGCCCATCGTCGTAGAAGGGGTCCTCGACGGTGGCATTGGTGTTAGCATTCCGTCGAACAAGACGCGGGGGGGGGGGGCATGGTGCCCGTAAACGGCGTCCATGCTTGCTTTCTTTGCATCTCGCCGGCCGGCTGGCCGCCGCTGCTGCACCCAGGTGTGACGTTGAGGTCGATGACGACCGAGGGGCGCGGGGTGGACGGCGCGATCACGCCAACGTCCAGCGACCCTGAGAAACGGGTCTGGTCGTCGTGCCTTGGCGGGGGAAAGCCGGGTGACATAGGCGTGGTCCGTGACGTCGGCGACTGGCAGTGCGGAGGTCGAGCGACCGACGAGCCTATGCTCGCCGGGCCGACGGCCGCTACAGAGAAACCCGCCAGACGACAAATGCCAAGCATGAGGAGGGTGTGCGCTTTGTTGACGATGGCCTCCTTCTCCTCGACCTCGGCCTTGCGCCGCGCGGCCTCCATCGCATCGCGCTCAGCGGCGAACTTGGCCGCAGCGGCATTGTCCTTGACGACCGCCCTCCGGTTCCTCCTCTTCACCGATTCCGCGTCGAAGTTGGCGATCTCCTCCGGTGTGCACTCCGCCCGCAGCTTCCTTGGTGCCTTGGCCTTCTTCTTCTTGACCATTCCGGGCGGGTTGACGGCCAGGGCGCCGGAATTCGGCTGGGCGTCGGCCATGGACGGGGGAGGGAGGGGGCGGCGGGACGTGGGAGGGTTTGGGGGGAAATGGCGCCAAATGGGGCGCGCTGGGGGGGGGGGGTTTGCTTTGTGCCACCGACAGGCGGGCCAAGGGAGGACAAGCGCGCGTTCTGTCCGTCCGCGCGATGTCCGTTTCTCCCCAAAATCGACGCAAACTTGGATCAGTGATGGGTCGAAAACGGACAAAAGTCCGTTTGCTCCCCGCGCTGGGCCGTCTGGTTCGTCCGTTTTACCTTAAACGGATGTGCACGGACGTGATGGGATCGCGCCACGGAGTTGGCCTAACCTAGCTCATGGGGCTGCGTTAGCTCCGGACAGCTTTGGGGCTTGGGGCTGGTACAGGTTACGAGAAAGACTGAATACAAAGGGTGTTTTCTGCTAAAGATCACAATGCAATCTGCTGGGCCGAACATGACTTGATCTGGACCGCAGATTTCGGATCGGACGCCAGTTTCCATGCCCTGAGTAGCCACGTCTCAACCACGCCGCCTCGTTCATTCATCTCCAAAGTCTCAACCACGCCGTCTCTCGGCCTCTCCCCCCGTACCATCTGTTCATCTCTCCTCAACCCCGCTCCGCCTTGCCTCGGTGGGGCCCTCCCGAACTTGCGCAACGAGATGCTCCACTCACGGCGGAATCTGTACCGTAGCTCCCGGTGCGTTTATATAATTTCTACTGACACCAAAGTTGAATTTTGAGCGTTTGAATCGTATTCGGCCAAGTCTTATTGCTCATTATATCATCCGCCCTCCCTAATCCGGCCGGGGGAAATTGGAATTTATAAATTTTTTTGTAGTTGGAAATTATATTTCTGTTGAGCTAGAGTTAGAACGGGTGACTATATTTACATTTCTATCCTGCGTGATAGCGTGTGTGTATCTTATTTGAATCGGATTCTAATGTTGCTCTTTGATGATAGATCTGCTTACGAATCCTTCCTGATGGCAAGGAATATTGCAGTGCATGGCCGTATGAAGCCGATTGGGCCCAACCAGCTCCCGTATGGCAATGCATTTTTCTGCACCTCCGGTAATCCTCTGGGCGAACAAGTTGGCATCACCAAAGGGAAGGATAGAGCAGAAGCGAGTAGGGAGACCAAAAAGCTCAATGTGCCATCAGCCTTCATCTTTACAAATAGTAGCCATCGCGATGGGTCTATATACAAAAACTCGTGTCTCGACGTATTTTGCGTTAAAAAACGTGGTGAGAGTAAGTGATGCAAATCTCTTTCCTGTATTGCTCATATTTGAGAATTTCTATTATTTATCCTTTAAAAGTTTGATGCTGTTTTTTTTAAATGTGCAATGTATATTTTGATTGTTGTACTGAAATTGCTCAGCAGGAGGTAGATCTGCTGCAGGATTTATATCTTAAATATCTATGTAGAAATCTGGTGATTGATAATGCATGATTATAATTTGGACACAACTCTTGTTCCCTGTAATTAGTAATCACTATGACTGGTAATTATGTCCATGTGATGGGTGTTAAACTATTAATATTGAGTTGCTATCAGAGTAGAAGTCCAAGTATTTAGTTATTATATTGTTTTCCTGGAATTCCAGTATTTTTATGTAAGTTAGTAGATTAGCTCAATCACATAAAGGATGAATGATCAGTGATAAGATTTTGTTTGAGCGCCACTTGCTAACATCGTAAAGGGGAAAAGGCTGTCAATAGAGGAATATGTTTAGACGTATATGTGGTAATTAGTGTTACAATAATCATCTTGAGTTTCAACTAGTCTTGGAGTTGGCAAGTCATAAATTTATATTTATTTTTATACAGTATTATATTTTGTCACATAAAGCAAAAAATATTAACAATTTCAAATAAAAGATGCATGGTCAATTATAACATTTTTGTGTGAGAGCATTAATTGCTAATATCATAAGAAAAAGGACTAGCTAAATCAAATATGCTTAGTTGTGTACGTAATACTTAGTGTTATCATCATAACCATCTTGATTTTCAATTAATTTTCATCTTGGGGCAAATTCATAAAACTTTATATAGTTCGCCAGACTACTATATTTTGTATTATTAATTATTGTTTATAATTCATAGTTAATCAAATGACTTAAAATGTCTCATGTAAATATAATATGTTTAGCTTCATATTTACCTTTTAGTGTTATTTTGATAAACATCTTTTTAATTTATCAAATAAATCCGTACTCTTTTTGGTTGATTATCTCTATTACATAAACGAGTGAATGGTTAATGATCAGATCCGCGTGTGAGTTCTAATTGCTAATAAGTTCTGAGAGTGGCGTTTTGGCACATGGAAGCATATGCTCCTGGATTTTAAAATGTGTTTTAAACATATTTTAAAATGTCACAAAATTCTGAAAAAATGATTCTCGCGTACATCTCAACATTCTATGTGCATACAAACTCGTTTCATGAAAAACCGACAACGTTTGTGTCACATGCAAAAAGGATAAAATTTAGTGTTAAAAAGGGCTTTTCATGAGAATTTTTTTTGTCTTTTACACAATGCGTATAAAATGCCAGTTTTTCACGAAACTTGGTGTGCGCACATACAATGATGAGATGTGCATGTCAAATTTGTGTTCGGAATTTTTCGACTTTTTGAAATATATTTTTTGATGGCAGGAGCATATGCTCCTATGTGCCAAAGTGAATTTCGGGTTCTATTGCTAGTCATTATTGTTAGCATTATAACCACCTTGATTCAATGGAGAACAAAGATGGTTTGGAGGCTAGTTTAATTATGGTGGTGGCTGCTAGTGGAGAGGGTGCTTGTATGATGGTGGACTAGGCGGGTATGGAAAAGCTGGGTTGATGCGATTGGTGGCAGTGGCGTAGGCAGTGGCACGGTATTTAATGTTTGTCGGTGGATTGGAGCATAGATTGGAGTAGTGGTGTGGAACGTGGTGGACTGTAGGTATGCTAGTTGAGACATGGTAGATGATATGAGCGTATGTTGGTCGTGGATGCTGCAACGGTGGTGGAGGGAGTCATCGGGTTGCTGCTAGAGGGCAGTGAACCCAACAAGCCGGGTGTGCTTGAATCACCGGATAGGGTGTGGTGGTCAAGCCTCCACGGTGGAGTGCGGTGTGATGATCTCGCAGAGCGACTGCTACTACATGATCCAATATTCTGCCATAATTTGTGTAGGTGTTACCGCCTCCTGCTTGAGAAGCATCCTCAGCCGAGCCAACAGTCGGCCATTGAATTTGATACCAAGCTGTTATGATTCTTAGATTGAAGGTTGATGCCATGCCCAAGGGGTGCTTTTCGACGATGAGTCGCTAGTTGTCGGGTGTCGTGCAATCAACTCTGAGGGAGATAACAGGGTAGAGGAGACAACAAGAGACTAGGAACTATAACTTCTTTATTGATTGTCTCGAGACCAATCGTGGCTGCCATTTCAAATAGAGGAAATCCTAACACGTGACTTGACTTGGAACTCATTTAGGATTCAGACTCCTACTTACGTACACTCAGGTAACCTATACAAATACTTTTTATATTAGGGAACAATCTTGACTAGGAAGGCGAATGTAATAATTAGTGTATATGTAGTAATATAGCTATGTCTAATAACTAATGCTGTATTATAACTGTACTGGTTTTCAACAAATGTTGGAGTTGCGGCAAATTCACAATTTTCTATTTATTTTTATTGAGTATTATATTTTATCTTAGCAATTATTGTTTTTTTAAATCACATGGGTGAATATGTCTCATGTAAATAGTACTTCCTCCGTTTTTATTTGCTCTGTGTATTAGCTTTGTTTGAACTACAATCTCTATGAACTTAGACAAGTTCATAGAAAAAGTTATCGACATCTACAATACGACTAGATTAATCTTTGAATACATCACATCTTTTTATTATAAATGTTCACACTGTTTTCTATGAACTTGGTAAAAATCTATAAAGTTTGACTTAGGACAAAACTAATAGGTGGGGTAAGAATAGAGGGAGTATATGTCTACTTTATATTTTTCGCATGATTCATGGTAAAAGAATGAGAGCTCGTGCTATCTTCTGTAAAAAAAAAATCATCGCCTAGCTCGAACTTAGCATGATGTAATAAAACTTATGGTTGACACTGTAGATAATATAAGTGCAATTACCATTGTTGGTATTATAACCATCTTGATCTTCAGTAAATGTTAGAGTTAGGCCAAATTAATCTTTGTTTATTTATTTATTTTATAGATTATTTTATTTGGTCTTAGCAATATGATCTATTTTTGGAAATCACATGAATAAGTTCGCATAACCTGTGAGTACATACAATTGTAAATATATATTAGGAAATTGTGATATGTGGATTATGAATAGATTTGGAAAGTTCTATTAGGTACACGTAAGTTCAATATTTTTTAGAACATTTTGTCATGCATAAAATGAAAATTCTACCATGTGTTTGTGTAGCTTGGATCTTAGTAAACTGTTCATATAACTTGGCCCCCGAAAGTTATACTTTTCCTTGGAGCATTGTTTTATTCTCCTCACTTATTTGACTAGTGTATTTATCCTGTTATCTTCTTAAATGAATATTGTTATTAGATAAATTTTACTATAACTTAACACAAGTAGGTAGTTGTAAATCATCACTATACTATTTATGATAAGCATTTCTCTAATATTATGTAGTTTTTGACTGAAGCACAATTGGAGCCAATGCGGATATCAGACCCTGCTAATTGCTTTCCTGACCAGAAAAGGTGTCGTGTGCATTTTGAATGTGACATGATGCAATTTTTCTCATTAAAATTGGCTAAAGTTCCTATGAACGCAAGTTCGGTACAATTGTATGGATATATAGCAGCACGGGATTATTTGGATTTATCGCTTAATTATATTGTCAATCATAGCAGGGACAATCCCCTTATGGTGCGACAGGTGCGCATCTTTATCTAGATGCAGTTATTTTAAATACATTTCATTTGGCAGTGTAAGCTTAATTCCGTCACATGGATCTGAGCACAACGAATATCGTAGCCCTTGATCTGCAAATTCCTTTATGCTTCATTGTTGCAATAAGTGAAATGTTATCTTGACGCAACATTTGAGGTGTTGGTAATGATGGCTCCACTTTAAGTGAAATGTTATTTTATCAGTATGGATTATTGCATAGAAATACATGTGCCTTGGACGATGTTATACAAAGAGGGTGTTATCTTTGCAAATATTAGGCAAGTTTATTGTTAGTTGTCTTCGCATGATTTATCTAACATTAAGTTTTATGTGCAACCAACTTATGTTTGTAGGCGAGTTTAGAATCTATGTTATCATTTGTTTGTGATTCTTCCTCAATTGGTTAGAAACAGGTGTACTTTTGATGATGAGCTACTAGCAACTAATGATAGTTTTGCAGGGTTCTCTCATTGAGATGACTGGCCCTAAGAGAGGCATCACAATGACCAGCCCTGTTCTAGTTGAGTATGACATGAGGATCAAGGAAGGGGAGCAAGAAGAATATGATCTACAATTAATTGATGGTGCAACAGACTTCTGCGAAGTAACCACACCTTCTCATCCATTCACGAGTCAGATTAATGGCGATTGTGGTGCAGTTGACATCACTTTAGCACACGTCGTCAATGCAGTGGAGGCCACAATAGATGTTATTGTATCAGAAGTGCGGAGTGGATTCAATTTATCTCTCGGTTCGTATGTGTTTGTAGGTGGGTCATATCAAGGAATCGAGCTCCTGCGTGATATTATTGGTGAGTCATGTGTCATAACAAGAAGATATGTGATTGCCGTAGAGATGGATAGTTGGATGCACTTGAAGCTCATGGTAGGCCGGGAAGGTTCAAAATACGATGATTTGGAACGTCATTGTCGCTTCAAAGCAAACCTCCATGGATATGCACATCGACAAATACTGCTTGAGCATGCCTCTATCTCGCTAAAGGTGACTTGGTCGGCTATGCCATGAAGTTGTCTTGTTTCAAATTCGAATTTTTGTTTCATTATTTGATCTTGAGTACATATCTACTTGGCACTAGATGGATGTCTACTTACTATCTCTACTTGCATATGCATCATCGATGTACCTATTTTGGCAATGTCCGATTACTAAGGCGATTTGGCGTTGGGTAGAACGCTGGGCAGGTTGTGAAACTCTGAATCCACAATCTAGGGCCACTGTGTGTAGTGCAACAAGTATGGGATGCGATCCTCACATCGACCCTGGTGCCGCACATCCTGACTGTATGGGAGATTGGTTGGAGCGTAACAGAAGACTGTTTCAGGGGAAGATCAACAACCTAAACGATGTCATCACCTCCATCAGAAGATCATTAGAGTCTTGGCGTTTACCGTTTAGCCGGAGCTAAATGCTTGCAGCACCCCTTTGGGATCCACCCTGAGAGTATCGACCTAGGTATGTAGGGAGGTGTGTTCTTGTTTTTCCTTTCTCTATTATTTCTCTCCTTACTCAATGCCTTGTGCATCCGAGCATGTATTATCCACCTATCAATGTTAAAGCCCTCGTCTTGCTGGATCTTTCAAAAGAACATTGTGCTGGAACTGAGCATTGCCATGTGTCTTACCTGTTTTGTTTTAGTGAGAAGCAGATAATGTTTTCTTTACGTGCTTTAAGCATGGCTAAAAATGCGACCTATGCAAAAAAGACAAATTTATGAACTTTGAGGATGAATGGTATCATGTGTTCAAAAGCCTCAAATTTGTTTTTTTTCAAAGCCCTCATTTCAGGGTATTTCACTCTGTATATGTTTATTTTTTCATAATTTTTTTGAAACATAGAAATATGAATTTTGAAAAATGTGAATGGAGGCCTTCATGGAGCTCGGCCTCGAAAAGCAATTTTCGCAGTGTTATATAACTTATGATACCACACAGACTCCTGTCAAAGCAACATGACCGAGCCAGCAATAGGACTACATCGTTGGCCGATAGGGTGCAAATACCGAAAATTTACATCAAAAGCTCGAGCCTTCTCCACTTCTCCACTTCTCCCGCTTTCACGTGTCACAAGGAACCGGCTAGCGGTCACGTACGAGCGTCCCTTCCACTTTGACACTAATTTGGTCGCCAAAATCAACCGCATTGCATGCTCCTTGGCCAGAGATATGTACAACCCCCAAAAAGAAGCTTACACTCCACCTTACGAGTTACGACTAGTGCCTACTACAAGCCCGAGCCATGGTCCATGGTCCATGGACATGTACTTACACGACCGGAACGTGCAACGCACCGGCACCACCAACATGGGCCACGTCCGTGAGTCACCACCAGCGGCCAGACGACAGCGAGCTGATCGTGGCGGCGCGCGGTACTTCGGCGTCGCCGGGCGCGGCGAAGAGCACGCTCTCGATGTCGTCCTCGAAGAAGCCCACGTCGCCCGGCACCGGCAGGTCGGGCAACTCGTCCGAGTCCAACGGCGTTGGCCACCCTGCGCCGGGGGCGGCGACGCGCGCGCGGCGGGGCGGGTACCTTGCCTCGAAGTCGGCGCGGTCCACGCAGAGCGCCTGCAGGACCTCGGCGATGGCGCGGTCCACGCGGTCGGCGTCGTCGCGGAGCGCCGGGGCGGGCGGCGGCTCGCGCTCGAACTCGAAGTCGTCCTCGGGCTCGTCCTTGGGCTCGACCTTGGGCGGCAACAGCGGCAGTGGCGCCGGCGGCAGCGGGCATGGACGAGCCGCGGCCGGCTCCATGTCCGGCTCGGCCTTGCAGGGGAGCGGCTGCGGGATGTCCACGTAGCAGTCGGCGTCGAAGTTGGTGACGGCGCCGGGGCCACGGATTCGTATCGCGGCGAGGTCGTAGGCCCTGGCTGCCTCCTCCTGGGTATCTGGAGAGAAAATGCCAAGCACAACATACCTTTCAGAAACCCACACTCCGTGTCTCCTCTCTTTCCCGGAGAAGAGAAAAAGCAAAAGAACTGCACTATGTGGAGCCTACGGTAACGATGTCAAAGCGTATTAGAAGCATGAAATGGAGGTTAATCATCTCACACAAATCACAGTCACGTGGAAGATTATTGTTCTGACGGTGGCTGTAGCAAATTGAGATGGCTGTTTCTTGAGATTTATCCACACAAATTGGTAAATTTACTACTAGTTCAAGGACACACCGAATATTCCCAAGTAGGAGTACTGCGTGCCGGCAGCGTGACCAATCCTCGCCTCCCACCGGCCGTTCGCGTGATGCCTGCGGTGCCACAGTTGGCGCCAATAAGTTGTTAGATCAATGGAAATGCTTACTACTCCCTCTGTCCATAATATAATCTCATAATATAAGAACGTTTTTGACACTACACATGTAGTGTCAAAAACGTTCTTATATTATGGGATGGAGGCAGTACTAACAATGCAGTCAAATTGCACGCACTGTCCTGAAACTTCACCGCAGACACACAGTGCTCATTAGCTCGAGGTGCGTAGTACCTTGTAACTCCCCTGTACTTGGAGACGCCTCTTGTGAAGCCACTGCTGTTGCGCCTCAGCCTGGCCAGGTACTCTTCCCGTGTCATCCGCTGCATCCTCTCGCGCTCCTGCCTGTACGTGTCCACCTGCATTTATCACAGCCTAATCTTATTAAGTTCCACTCTGAATAAAATCAGCAGTCCGAGAAGTAGTAGCGGTTGCACTGAGACAAGTCAAGACTCAAGACAGGTAGGAGTGTCTCTGAACTTACTGGGAAGTTGAGGAGCCCGCAGTCTGAGCCCCAGCACTTGAGCGCCGCGAGATCATGGGTGCGAGCTGCTTCCTCCTCTGTCTTGTAACATCCTGCCAAGAAACACAAGATTACTTAGGATGATCTTGATCTTAATCTTAATCAATGTATACGCAGCGGTAGTGCCACAGTGCCTGATGCTTTTGTGCATATGTTTTGGACCCATGCATGGGGACAAAAATATAAAACGAGCTTTCCACTTTACCAAGGCGCTGCTGTTTTTCTTTTTACCCTGCTTTCCCCTCAGACAAAGGCTCAAACAAAGGAGAAAGTGGTTGCAGAATTCGAAATTCGAAAATTAATCTGAGGGAGGCTACCGTGGGCAATGCAATCTGGACTTTGGCAGCATACAGAATAATTTGTGAATCATGGGCATTGGAAAGTATGCGGGCTTTTCCAAGAAGCGAGAGGATCTTGAACTCACCCAAATAAACTAATGGAGGCGAGTCATGGATGCGTATCGCCGTTCGCCAATGTCGAGGCAGACGAACACAAGATTGATTCCAAACATAGTTAGAGAAGAAGAATGTCAGCACATGAAAGATAAAACTAGAGAGTGGTCAAGAATAAATCAAGGAAAACAGAGACAAGATTGTCTCACCCTGTTTGCCTCTCCTGCCCTGGGCCGTGCTCCGGCAATGCCTGTCCCACAGGTGCGCCTCGTACCTCCCCGAGATGCTGTGCCTACATCAAAGAGCGCACGCCCGTCGGAGATCAATCAGAAAGGAGGACACAGACTGCGGCGCGTCGGACGCAAGCAGGAAGGGAAGAGAGAGCTCCTGGCTCACCTGGTGACGCCCTTGTAGATGGACGACCTCCTCGACGGGACAACCACGGCGTCGCTCCGGCCCCTCTTCTTCTTCTTCCTCCCGAGAGTCCGCGCGCTGGACGGCGCAATGCGGGAGCCCCAGGGCCAGGAGGACGCCGAGGAGGAGGAGGCAGGGGAGAGCGGGGCGGCGCCACGGCAGGGCTGCTTCTTGGTCGTCGTCATGGTGACCATGGCCAGGCGAGCGAGCCAGCCGCGGTTCCGCTTTTGATCGTACCTTCCTTCCCTCGAGCCAGCCGTGGGTTTCTACTAATGGGAAGGAGAACGGACGCCGAGCAGGTGAGCCCTGCCTATGCGGAAGCGGCAGTGGGGCACTGGCTCTGACCGGCAACCACACCACATGCTGCTTTGGGAAGGGACGGGCTTGACCGCGGTTAGGTCGGCCGTAGGGCGCTTTCACTGGTTTGGTAAAAGGAGGCAACCGGGGTTAAGGGCTGACCGGACGGGGCAGGAGGGTTTTTGGGAACAGCGTGTGGTGGGTGGTGGGTGCGTCGCGTCGCCACGGGGTTTTTGTGTTGGCGCGCGCGCTCGACGCTTGGCGTGGGCGGGGTGCCCGGCGACGTGGCGGTGTGAGGTGATCGGGGGGCCATCTTACGGTCATAGTGTCGGGGTCATCGGGTGAAATTTCGGATGCATTTTTATACAGGGCATATGTTTTCTAAAAAATATAAAAACTTTCGATGGGTTCATAGTCAATCATGGCGATACAACGAACACCAGAAATAAAACTGCATTCATATCCGTGGACCATCTAGCAACGACTAAAAGCACTGAAGCGAGCTCAAAGGGCGTCGCCGCGATCGCCCCTCCCTCGCTGGAGCCGGACAAAACTTGTTGTAGTAGACATTCGAGAAGTCATCGTATTAAAGACTGGTAGGACCGACAAAACAGAATAATATCCGCCGCCGATGAAGAGAAGTGTAGGTCGGAAGGATCCAACCATAAAATACATGAACATAGACGAACGAAGCCCGGTTTCGAACATATCCACCAAAGACAACCACCGACCAGATCTATCGGAGAAACACCTCCACACGTCATCCGATGATGCTATAACGCACCTATGGGACGATGTTAGAGTTGTGTCGAATATTATATACAATGTAGCTTACGGTTGGACGCTAAGTTGTATTGTGTTTACAGGGTATGCAGTCGTGTCCTAGTAGGACACTTGTATCCTAGACCTCTCATGTATAGTAGGGGTAGACACACGATGTTACCTATGCCAACATAGTAGCACAGGCACGCAGGGGAGCCGGCGGCGTGTGCCGGCTCCCGGGCGGCCAGGGTGCGGTATTGTGATGGTGTCACGGGGAGGAGCGCCCGTAGTGAGGCCCCGGAGATGTAGCCATATCGGTGAACCTCGTTAACAAATCTTGGTGACATGCCTCGTGTGATTGCTTGGTCTTCGGATGATCGATTACGTGCCCCATATTTATTCTAACAGACGAGGCCTAGGTGGGAAGAATCTTATTCCATCTTCTGGGAGCCACCCCGTCTCGTCTTTCTGAGCAGGACACAAACTCTAACGAAAATCGAAGAAACATATAAAAAGAAAGCACTCTCGCCGGCAAGGGCTGGAGTCCACCGTGCCCCCATGGCCCTAAGGCCACACACTACTGTAGGAATGCCTAGCAGTGGTGGGCGCAAAGCCTAATAGTGGCGGGCCAGGCTCTTAGGGCCGCCCGCTGCCGACCTCCTGCCACTGCTATTATGGCATCAGTGGTGGGCGGGCGACCCTCCACTGGTCGATTGCCACGGTGGCGGGCGCGCGAACTTGCACGACAGTGGTTATCTTCCTTCAACAGCGGGCGATGCTTTCCTGTCCGCTACTACTTATTCATGTTGCAATGCCGAGCATAGTGGCTCACCCACCACTACGGGCTTATCCATGGGAATTACAATTTTGCAGCCACGACACCAATTGTGTTGCCATGGATGTGTTTTGCATAAATTCAATATAAAGAGCAAATGAAGCACCCATTGTATGCTTAGGCATGCAAGTTCACTAGATAATTAGTACTCTTCATAGCAACTAGTAACACTTTAAGTTTGTTCGAGTTTACAAACCAACATCAAAATATGACATGCATCTTAACTAAGTAACGAAGAGTTCATCAGCTAGGAGATATTTGGCTGGTCCTTATTTCTAAATAAGATCTACAACAACCATCATCCGGAAGTTGTTCCTGTTGTTCCTTATCATGATGACCACTGTTGTGTCAACCATTAGTCATCGTCTCTTTCCCTTCAAGAATTCCCGTCAGCCGACCTCATAGAACAACATGCGGCCGTATGTGTCCGTCTTATTCGAACACTGGTGAAAGGACCTGCTACTCCAAGGCTCACTTCGGCCATGCCGGCAGTAGGGATTTCTGTCGGTGTCAAAACCGGCAGATCTCGGGTAGGGGGGCCCAAGCTGTATGTCTGAGGATCGATGGTAACAATGATCAAAAGGACACAATGTTTACCCAGGTTCGGGCCCTCTTAATGGAGGTAAAACCCTACTCCGGCTTGATTATATTCAATGAGTATAGGGGCTACAAGAGTTGATCTACCTCAAGATCGTAATGGCTAAACCCTAACTTGGCTAGCCTATCAATGTTACGATCCTGCCTCCGGTCTAAGCCCTCCGGTTTATATAGACATCGGAGGGGCCTAGGGTTGTACAAAGTCGGTTTAACAAAAAGAAAATAGCATATCCGGACACCTAAACTTGTCGTTCACGCATACGAGAGTCCTAACCGAACACGAGAGGTAGTCATCTTCCTTGTATCTTGACGGCCCATTAGTCCGGATCATATCAAATAGACCGGATGCCCGAGGACCCCTTAGTCCGGGACTCCCTCAGTAGCCCCTGAACCAGTCTTCAATGACGACATGTTCGACGCGCAGATTGTCTTCGACATTGCAAGGCAGGTTCCACTCCTTGAGCTATATATCTATTTTTCTTCACAAGGGAACTGTATCCGGCTCTGCATAGTTAACACAACCCTTAGCCACGAAGGCAGGACATATAAAAATTGGGAATAATGTCTTTATTGACAACTTTTTCCGGTGAAGCGTCAGACTTGACCCTTTGGTATCTTGATCCATTTTCACACCGCACATTTCATATTTTGAGGCCAAGCCCTCTTGGCCCATCTCGTCAAAATAAAGAACGTGCCCACTTATTACGGGATTGCTCATCAATAAGATTTGGGTAATCCAACCGTTTATGGTGCATGCCCATGTTGGGAACAGGCGAGTTTCAAGGCATAAGTGGGGGGACGATTGGCATTTTTACTGCCTATAAGAGGGAAATAGATTTCTCCTCTCTTCCCTACACCTTCCAATCTCCTCAGCCTTCCAATCTCCCAAGCTCTCAGCACCCGAAAGAAAGTTTTCATCCTCCTCACCACCACCACCTCCTCCGACCATGGTCGGATCCGGTTCCAAAGGCAAGTGGGAGGCCTCCTCCGTGACGGAGAAGGAGATAAAGGATCTCCTGAGTGCGGGATACCTAGCCGCAACCATCGCACACAGGCTCCCCACCAAGGGTCAGATCATCCCCACTCCGGAGCCTGGCAAAAGGGTCGTTTTCCTCCCCCATTTCCTTAGGTTTTACACTCCATCCCTTCGTCCGGGGGCTCATGTTCTATTACGGGCTAGATTTCCATGATCTAGCCCCGAACTCTTTCCTCCACATCTCGATGTTTATCGTCGTGTGTGAGGCTTTACTCGGCATCCCCACACACTTCGACCTATGGTTGAAGATCTTCATGTGAAGCCGAAGGTGGTCGACGGGCAGTACGCGGACTGCAGCAAGGCCATGATAAGTAAGCTGCCCAATGTCACATGGCCCAAGGGGGCCTTTGTCGAGACCGTCAAGGTCTGGCAACAAGAGTGGTTCTACATCACCGAGTCGCGCCGTACCAAGTGGGTGGGGATTCCGAAGTTCAAATCCGGACCCCCCCATGAGGCTCATTTCGTGGACCGCTCAGGGCCTCGATTGAGGGTCTTAGACGGAGGTGCAAACGCTGCAAATGCATCACCAACGTGCTGAGCAAGAACATCATTCTCACCAATGTGGTGCAGATCATGCTCTTACGCCGCATTCTCCCCTGCCAACGTCGGACTTCCCCCATGTGGGAGTTTGATCCGAAGGAGCCATAGACTCTGAAGTACTTCCTTGGCACGACGCATGAGGGAATGTGGAAACTGCTTTTCAAGGCACAAAAGAGCTGGCCCATGGAGACCGAAGACGTCGGTCTTGACGCCAAGAATCCAGTCACTCCGGTAAGTGTTAATTTTCCGAAGATATATACGGTCTATATATTCGATCAATACGAATCTTATCACCCCACCTCTCTACAAGGTTGGACCAAGAAGTCGGAGCGGATTAAGAGTCCGGCTCCGTTGCCAGAAGACCCAGTCACTCCTCAACTGGAGGATATGTTGGTCCCGGCGCCCTACCAAGCGCCGGAGAAGAAGAGGAAAAAGAAGGGTGAGGGAGTCCCGGATTAGGGGGTGTCCGGATGACCGGACTATAACCTTTGGCCGGACTCCCGGACTATGAAGATACAAGATTGAAGACTTCGTCCCGTGTCCGGATGGAACATTCCTTGGCGTGGAAGGCAAGCTTGGCGATACGGACATGTAGATCTCCTCCCATTGTAACCGACTCTGTGTAACCCTAGCCCTCTCCGGTGTCTATATAAACCGGAGGGTTTTAGTCCATAGGACAAACAACAATCATATAATAGGCTAGCTTCTAGGGTTTAGCCTCTCTGATCTCGTGGTAGATCTACTCTTGTACTACCCATATCATCAATATTAATCAAGCAGGAGTAGGGTTTTACCTCCATCGAGAGGGCCCGAACCTGGGTAAAAACATCGTGTCCCCTTTCTCCTGTTACCATCCGCCTAGACGCACAGTTTGGGACCCCCTACCCGAGATCCGCCGGTTTTGACACCGACATTGGTGTTTTCATTGAGAGTTCCTCTGTGTCGTCATCTTTAGGCCGGATGGCTCCTCCGATCATCAACAACGACACGGTCCAGGGTGAGAATTTTCTCCCCGGACAGATCTTCGTATTCGGCGGCTTTGCACTGCGGGCCAATTCGCTTGGCCATCTGGAGCAGATCGAAAGCTACGCCCCTGGCCATCAGGTCAGATTTGGAAGTTTGAACTACACGGCTGACATCCGCGGAGACTTGATCTTCGACGGGTTCGACCCATAGCCGAGCGCGCCGCACTGTCACGATGGGCATGATCTAGCTCTGCCGCCGAACAATGCCCAGGAGGTCGCCCCAGTGTCCGCTCCGACCCTTAGTTCGGAGCCAACTGCGCCAATCGAGGACGGGTGGCTGGACGCCACCTCGGGGGCTGCAATCTCTACGGCGATCGAGCCGAACACCAGCCTTGTCCTTTGCGAAGCTCGTGACTCCAAGGTGTCGGACTCCTTTCCGGGCTCCGAACCTTCCGCGCCCCTACCAATAGAACCCGCTTGGGCGCCGATCATGGAGTTCGCCGCCGCGGACATCTTTCAGCACTCGCCCTTTGGCGACATTCTGAATTCACTAAAGTCTCTCTCTTTATCAGGAGAGCCCTGGCCGGACTATGGTCAGCAAGGTTGGGATGTGGACGACGAAGAAATTCAAAACCCACCCACCACCCACTTCGTAGCCACTATCGATGATTTAACCGACATGCTCGACTTCGACTCCGAAGACATCGACGGTATGGACACCGATGCAGGAGACGACCAAGACCCAGCGCCTCTAGGGCACTGGAAGGCCACCTCGTCATATGAGATATACATGGTGGACACCCCAAAAGAAGGAAATGGCGATGGAACAACAGAGGATGACCCCTCCAAGAAGCAGCCTAAGCGCCGGCGTCAGCGGCGCCGCTCTAAATCCCGCCAAAACAAAAATGGTGATTCCAGCACGGGAGATAATAACACCTCGGACAATGCCGAAAGACAACCCCCTCCAGCTGGATTCAGCACAGGAGGACGGAGAAACCAGCCCTCATGAGAGAGCGGCAGACAGAGAGGTGGAGGACGATAATTACATGCCTCCCTCCGAAGACGAGGCAAGCCTCGACGACGACGAATTTGTCGTGCCTGATGATCCCGTCGAACAAGAGCGTTTCAAACGCAGGCTTATGGCCACGGCGAGCAGCCTGAAGAAAAAACAGCAGCAGCTTATAGCTGACCAAGACTTGCTAGCCGACAGATGGACTGAAGTCCTTGCGGCCGAAGAGTATGAACTCGAACGCCCCTCCAAGAGCTACCCAAAGCGCAGGCTGCTACCCCGATTAGAGGAGGAATCACCTAAACCTACATCACCAGCGCACGACACGGCCGACCGACCACCTCGTGGCCGCGACAGAGAGGCCTCTGGCCATCAATTCAAGCCGCACCCTGGCGCCGCTATACCAAGGCATGGGGAAATGCGCCGGACCTGCAAGAGATATTGGAGGGCAAGGCAAGGCAAACAAGATCGATCTACGGATCACGCGGGCGCCCAACGGCATGTGACAGTAACCGTCATGCCGGATATGGCAAATACGGCCAGGCCAAACACAGCAGACAAAGCTCACTTGAGCTACGTCGTGACATCGCCCAGTACAGAGGCGCCGCACACCCACTATGCTTCACAGATGAAGTAATGGATCATCAAATCCCCGAGGGTTTTAAACCCATAAACATCGAATCATACGATGGCACAACAGATCCCGCGGTATGGATCGAGGACTATCTTCTTCATATCCACTTGGCCCGCGGTGATGATCTACACGCTATCAAATACCTCCCACTCAAGCTTAAAGAACCAGCTCGACATTGGCTTAACAGCTTGCCAGCAGACTCAATTGGTTGCTGGGAGGACCTGGAAGCCGCATTCCTCGACAACTTCCAGGGCACCTATGTGCGACCACCAGACGCCGATGACCTCAGCCACATCATTCAGCAGCCAGATGAATCGGCCAGACAATTCTGGACATGGTTCCTAACCAAGAAAAATCAAATAGTCGACTGTCCGGACGCAGAGGCCCTCGCAGCCTTCAAACATAACATCCGTGACGAATGGCTTGCCCGGCACCTAGGACAGGAAAAGCCGAAATCCATGGTAGCCCTCACAACACTCCTGACCCGCTTTTGCGCGGGAGAAGACAACTGGCTAGCTCTTAGTAATAACATGACCAAGAGCCCTGGTTATTCGGATACCAAGGACAACAATGGCAGATCGCGTCGCAACAAACACAAGTGCCACATTAACGACGACAACGCAGAGGATACGGCAGTTAACGCCGGATTCTGAGGCTCTAAACCCGGTCAGCGGAAAAAGCCATTCAAAAGAAGTACTCCAGGCCCGTCCAATTTGGACCGAATACTCGATCGCTTGTGCCAGATACACGGCACCCCCGAAAAACCAGCCAATCACACCAACAGGGATTGTTGGGTGTTCAAGCAGGCAGGCAAATTAAGCGCCGAAAACAGAGACAAGGGGCTGCATAGCGATGACGAGGAAGAGCCCCAGCCGCCGAACAATAGGGGACAGAAGGGCTTTCCCCCACAAGTGTGGACGGTGAACATGATATACGCAACCCACATCCCTAAAAGGGAACGGAAGCATGCACTCAGGGACGTATAT